>NC_069502.1:845014819-845314819 GCF_027579735.1 Bombina bombina | reverse complement strand
CACTCATGGGGTACATACTGGTAGGGAACGCTGAATGATATCAGTCACAAGTAGTACACAGTAATTAACAAAACAACATGAACAGATGAATGTCAAACAACAAGAAAATGTAAGCCAAATGGGAAAATGCTGGTCACACAGCATACCCCCCAAACTGTCCTGATTTTCGCGGGACTGTCCCGATTTTTAGGAGTCTGTCCCGGTTTGCTAGCCATCTATCCCGCATTGCCCCATGCATTTAAAAAATTCTCAGAATTGGGCCCATACTCAGAAACAGCTGGCTTTTCTCTCCCAGGGTTAAATACCTGTTAGATTCATTGTGGAAAAGAAATGGTGTGTGTTTTAAGCAGGAGTAAGAAGGCTGTATACCCTCTGACCTCAGGTAATGGTGACCTCTAACCTCTGGTGATAATACTAACATGCCTTCAGTTTTACACGATGAGCAGTGCTCACACCAGGGTAACGAACAGTGGCAGCCTCAGACTGCCAGCTAATGTGCTTGCCAACCCCAGGACCCCATAAATGAATTACAGATACCCATATATATATATATGTAGTGTGTGTGTCTATCTGTATCTATAAGTGCGTGTGTGTAGCTGCATGTATAAGTGTGTGTGTGTAGTGTGTGTGTCTATCTGCCTGTATAAGTGTATATGTAGTGTGTGTATAAGTGTATGCTATGTAGTATGTGTGTATTTGCATGTGTAAGTGTATGCTATGTAATGTGTGTGTGTATGTTTAAGTGTATGCTATGTAGTGTGTATCTGCATGTGTAAGTGTATGCTATGTAGTGTGTGTATAGCTGAATGTGTAAGTGTATGCTATGTAGTGTTACTGTGCATTTTTGCTGACTTTAAAGGCCAGAATCTAGAATATTAATGGGGAATGCCGAGAGCAGTTTTAAAGATTCTATTAAATATCCAATTAAGATAAAAATATTAAGCACTGTCTCTGCAAAGGCTAATTAAATACAGAGCTCACATAGCTATACCAGTGGTTTGAGCTTGTGTTTAATTTGCTTCCTAGGAGTACTAAAATATGACTTTATAAAGAATTTTATTTATATTTCTTTGGTCTAATGATTTTTTTTGCCACAGGGGGGACTGTCCCTCTTGAATTTTGAAATGTTGGGAGGTATGACACAGGGAGATGTCATCCTAAAAGGCAGCTGTTAATCACATGGGGAGAGGTAAATCATAAACATATATGTCACTCATGTTATTAAAATGGAAAGCAGTTGGAAAGGGAGCTGTCCCTCACATTTGATGACACAAAGCCCAGCCGCACACACAGTAAGACAGCAACATGGGCAGTTTAGTCAGAGCTAACTTATTGCCATTTACAAGCAGCACAAATAGTTATGTTAATAAGTGTAGATGATGGCCACACAGGAATCTGGCACTTATAGTGAGCTCAGTTACCAGATGACACTCGCAGCAAGCTCACAATTACTAGCAGCACACACACAGCAAGCTCACAATTACTAGCAGCACTCACATCAAGCTCACAATTACTAGCAGCACACACAGCAAGATCACAATTACTAGCAGCACACACAGCAAGATCACAATTACTAGCAGCACACACAGCAAGCTCACAATTACTAGCAGCACTCACATCAAGCTCACAATTACTAGCAGCACACACAGCAAGATCACAATTACTAGCAGCACACACAGCAAGATCACAATTACTAGCAGCACACACAGCAAGATCACAATTACTAGCAGCCCACACAGCAAGCTCACAATTACTAGCAGCACTCACAGCAAGCTCACAATTACTAGCAGCACTCACAGCAAGCTCACAATTACTAGCAGCACTCACAGCAATATCACAATTACTAGCAGCACACACAGCAAGCTCACAATTACTAGCAGCACTCACAGAAAGCTCACAATTACTAGCAGCACTCACAGCAAGCTCACAATTACTAGCAGCACACACAGCAAGCTCACAATTACTAGCAGCACTCACATCAAGATCACAATTCCCAGCAGCACACACAGCAAGCTCACAATTGCCAGCAGCACTCACATCAAGATCACAATTCCCAGTAGCACACACATCAAGATCACAATTACTAGCAGCACACCCATCAAGCAGGCAGTAATAGGGGCAGTTGTCAGAGCTAACTGTCAGCCACAGGCAACACACAAGAATAGTGCACACAGTTACTCACAAGCTCAAACACAAGTAGTGAGGCCAAAGAGACATGGGGAGATCACAGGTAAATATGAAATACATAGCGTGACATCACTGAAGCATGGATCTGTCACTAACCGGCCGCCAACACTGGGAGGCCACCAGCAGGGGGTGTCAATCAACTCGATTACCTAAATTACAAAAAAAACAAAACACTAAATTACAGAAAATAAAAAACAAATTACAAGATATTTAAACTAATTACACCTAATCTAATAGCCCTATCAAAATAAAAAAGCCCACCCAAAATAAAAAAGGGAGCTGTCCCTCACATGTGATGACACAAAGCCCAGCCGCACACACAGTAAGACAGCAACACGGGCAGTTCAGTCACAGCTAACTTATTGCCATTTACAGGCAACGCAAATAGTTATGTTAATAAGTGTAGATGATGGCCACACAGGAATCTGGCACTTATAGTGAGCTCAGTTACCAGATGACACTCGCAGCAAGCTAGGGGTGTTAGGGTTAGGTTTAGACTTAGGTTTAGGGGTTAATAAATTTAGAATAGTGGGGGCGGCAGAATAGGGGTTAATAAATGTAGGTAGGTTGCGGCGACATTGGGGGAGGGAGATTAGGGGTTAATAAATATAATGTAGGTGTCGGCGATGTTGGGGGCAGCAGATTAGGGGTTAAGAAGTATAATGTAGGTGGCGGCGATGCCCGGAGCGGCAGATTAGGGGTTAATAAATATAATGTAGGTGTCGGCGATGTCGGGGGCGGCAGATTAGGGGTTAATAAGTGTAAGATATGGGGTGTTTAGACTCGGGGTTCATGTTAGGGTGTTAGGTGTAAACATAAATTTAGTTTCCCCATAGAAATCAATGGGGCTGCGTTACTGAGCTAAATGCTGATTTTTTGCAGGTGTTAGACTTTTTCTCAGCCAGCTCTCCCCATTGATGTCTATGGGGAAATCGTGCACGAGCACGTATAACCAGCTCACCGCTGACTTAAGCAGCTCTGGTATTGGAGTGCGGTATGGAGCACAATTTTGCTCTATGCTCACTTGTCTTTTAACGCCGGGTGTATAAAAACCTGTAATACAAGCCCTGTAGGAAAGTGACAAGAGAAGACAGAAGCGCCACATGGCCCAATATTGTTTGGTCCAAAACTTGTAGGTAATTAAATAAGAGATAAACTCACATTTAAGAGAGCACCTCAATCAGTGCTATAGAGGCAGTCTGGGATCTATTCGGTCACCCAGAGGACCAACTTTCCGCACAGGATATGATGTCTATATAAAAACAGAAAGGGACACAGGTGCCTATATGGCCTAGTATTGTTGGTATAAAGGTGACTGGATATATAGTGATAAGAATGGTACTCACAATATGGATAGCACCTCTTGTGGTGCTATAGGAGCAGGATGGGATCAATACAGTCCCCCAACAGACTTGTGGCAAGGCACTCAGGAAAAGGCAGTAATCCAGAAGATCCAACAGCAATCAGGATAGTAAACCCAAATAACAAGGGTTTCCTCAGCAAAAGGGATAAATCCCAGATAAAAGGCAGCAAGTGTTCAAATACTATAAATGACTTTTATTAAAAGGATTAAAATCACAGGAAACGCGTTTCTCAGCCAATGGCTGTTTCATCAGGCTTCATAAAACATTTACTGAACACTTGCTATATATACCCTAAATCTAAATAAAATAATAAAGATCACATGATAATGGGAGGGAATAGCTTAATTGATAATACCCTCATAGCCAATCAAATTGACATAACATATTACAAACAAAGTTCTCATTGGTTTCCAAAACATAACAATTAATGTTATTCATCATGAATTTCATGTCATCCAATACACAATAACATTATTTATCATTTGATCAGGGGTTTTCATAAAAACATAATATAAAACATTATTTAAAACACATAATATCACATTTATCAAGAGCCATTTGGACAACATACTTGAATGGTTATACAGACCAGACAGATCGCAATGCTTGTAGAGTGATGTTAATACAAATAAGTGTTGCAAAAAGACTCCATTTGACATTTGTTCTGTGTAGCTAAGATTGGCAACATCGTGGTCGGCGTCTTAAGAATCTTACGGCTAGATTTAGAGTTCTGCGGCCAAAGGGGTGCGTTAGCTACGCTGGCTTTTTTTCTCCCGCACCTTTTAAATACCGCTGGTATTTAGAGTTCACAGAAGGGCTGCGTTAGGCTCCAAAAAGGGAGCGTAGAGCATATTTACCGCCACTGCAACTCTAAATTCCAGCGGTGCTTACGGACGCGGCCAGCTTCAAAAACGTGCTCGTGCACGATTTCCCCATAGGAAACAATGGGGCTGTTTGAGCTGAAAAAAAAACCTAACACCTGCAAAAAAGCAGCGTTCAGCTCCTAACGCAGCTACATTGTTTTCTATGGGGAAACACTTCCTAAGTCTGCACCTAACACCCTAACATGAACCCCGAGTCTAAACACCCCTAACCTTACACTTATTAACCCCTAATCTGCCGCCCCCGCTATCGCTGACCCCTGCATATTATTATTAACCCCTAATCTGCCGCTCCGTACACCGCCGCAACCTACGTTATCCCTATGTACCCCTAATCTGCTGCTCCTAACACCTCCGACCCCTATATTATATTTATTAACCCCTAATATGCCGCCCCCAACGTCGCCGCTACCTACCTACACTTATTAACCCCTAATCTGCCGACCGGACCGCACCGCTACTATAATAAATGTATTAACCCCTAATCCGCCTCACTCCCGCCTCAATAACCCTATAATAAATAGTATTAACCCCTAATCTGCTCTCCCTAACATTGCCGACACCTAACTTCAAGTATTAACCCCTAATCTGCCGACCGGAGCTCACCGCTACTCTAATAAATTTTTTAACCCCTAAAGCTAATTCTAACCCTAACACCCCCCTAAATTAAATATAATTTTATTCTAACTAAATAAATTAACTCTTATTAAATAAATTATTCCTATTTAAATCTAAATACTTACCTGTAAAATAAACCCTAATATAGCTACAATATAAATAATAATTATATTGTAGCTATTTTAGGATTAATATTTATTTCTCCAACATAGGTGTGTCCGGTCCACGGCGTCATCCTTACTTGTGGGATATTCTCTTCCCCAACAGGAAATGGCAAAGAGCCCAGCAAAGCTGGTCACATGATCCCTCCTAGGCTCCGCCTACCCCAGTCATTCTCTTTGCCGTTGTACAGGCAACATCTCCACGGAGATGGCTTAGAGTTTTTTAGTGTTTAACTGTAGTTTTTATTATTCAATCAAGAGTTTGTTATTTTAAAATAGTGCTGGTATGTACTATTTACTCTGAAACAGAAAAGAGATGAAGATTTCTGTTTGTATGAGGAAAATGATTTTAGCAACCGTTACTAAAATCCATGGCTGTTCCACACAGGACTGTTGAGAGGAATTAACTTCAGTTGGGGGAACAGTGAGCAGTCTCTTGCTGCTTGAGGTATGACACATTCTAACAAGACGATGTAATGCTGGAAGCTGTCATTTTCCCTATGGGATCCGGTAAGCCATGTTTATTAAGATAGTAAATAAGGGCTTCACAAGGGCTTATTAAGACTGTAGACTTTTTCTGGGCTAAATCGATTCATATATTACACATATTTAGCCTTGAGGAATCATTTAATCTGGGTATTTTGGTAAAATTATATCGGCAGGCACTGTTTTAGACACCTTATTCTTTAGGGGCTTTCCCTAATCATAGGCAGAGCCTCATTTTCGCGCCGGTATTGCGCACTTGTTTTTGAGAGGCATGACATGCAGTCGCATGTGTGAGGAGCTCTGATACATAGAAAAGACTTTCTGAAGGCGTCATTTGGTATCGTATTCCCCTTTGGGCTTGGTTGGGTCTCAGCAAAGCAGATACCAGGGACTGTAAAGGGGTTAAAGTTAAAAACGGCTCCGGTTCCGTTATTTTAAGGGTTAAAGCTTCCAAATTTGGTGTGCAAATTTTGGTGAATTTTGAACAATTCCTTCATATTTTTTCGCAATTGCAGTAATAAAGTGTGTTCAGTTTAAAATTTAAAGTGACAGTAACGGTTTTATTTTAAAACGTTTTTTGTACTTTGTTATCAAGTTTATGCCTGTTTAACATGTCTGAACTACCAGATAGACTGTGTTCTGAATGTGGGGAAGCCAGGGTTCCTTCTCATTTAAATAAATGTGATTTATGTGACAATGAAAATGATGCCCAAGATGATTCCTCAAGTGAGGGGAGTAAGCATGGTACTGCATCATTCCCTCCTTCGTCTACACGAGTCTTGCCCACTCAGGAGGCCCCTAGTACATCTAGCGCGCCAATACTCCTTACTATGCAACAATTAACGGCTGTAATGGATAATTCTATCAAAAACATTTTAGCCAAAATGCCCACTTATCAGCGTAAGCGCGACTGCTCTGTTTTAGATACTGAAGAGCTTGACGACGCTGATGATAATGGTTCTGAAATGCCCCTACACCAGTCTGATGGGGCCAGGGAGGTTTTGTCTGAGGGAGAAACTTCAGATTCAGGGAAAATTTCTCAACAAGCTGAACCCGATGTGATTACATTTAAATTTAAGTTGGAACATCTCCGCGCTCTGCTTAAGGAGGTATTATCCACTCTGGATGATTGTGAGAATTTGATCATCCCAGAGAAACTATGTAAAATGGACAAGTTCCTAGAGGTCCCGGGGCTCCCAGAAGCTTTTCCTATACCCAAGCGGGTGGCGGACATTGTAAATAAAGAATGGGAAAGGCCCGGTATACCTTTCGTCCCTCCCCCCATATTTAAAAAATTGTTTCCTATGGTCGACCCCAGAAAGGACTTATGGCAGACAGTCCCCAAGGTCGAGGGAGCGGTTTCCACTTTAAACAAACGCACCACTATACCCATAGAAGATAGTTGTGCTTTCAAAGATCCTATGGATAAAAAATTAGAAGGTTTACTTAAAAAGATGTTTGTTCAGCAAGGTTACCTTCTACAACCAATTTCATGCATTGTCCCTGTCACTACAGCCGCGTGTTTCTGGTTCGATGAGCTAGTAAAGGCGGTCGATAGTGATTCTCCTCCTTATGAGGAGATTATGGACAGAATCCGTGCTCTCAAATTGGCTAATTCTTTCACCCTAGACGCCACTTTGCAATTGGCTAGGTTAGCGGCTAAGAATTCTGGGTTTGCTATTGTGGCGCGCAGAGCGCTTTGGTTGAAATCTTGGTCAGCTGATGCGTCTTCCAAGAACAAACTACTTAACATTCCTTTCAAGGGGAAAACGCTGTTTGGCCCTGACTTGAAAGAGATTATCTCTGATATCACTGGGGGCAAGGGCCACGCCCTTCCTCAGGATCGGTCTTTCAAGGCCAAAAATAAACCTAATTTTCGTCCCTTTCGTAGAAACGGACCAGCCCAAAGTGCTACGTCCTCTAAGCAAGAGGGTAATACTTCTCAAGCCAAGCCAGCTTGGAGACCAATGCAAGGCTGGAACAAGGGAAAGCAGGCCAAGAAACCTGCCACTGCTACCAAGACAGCATGAAATGTTGGCCCCCGATCCGGGACCGGATCTGGTGGGGGGCAGACTCTCCCTCTTCGCTCAGGCTTGGGCAAGAGATGTTCTGGATCCTTGGGCACTAGAAATAGTCTCCCAAGGTTATCTTCTGGAATTCAAGGGGCTTCCCCCAAGGGGGAGGTTCCACAGGTCTCAGTTGTCTTCAGACCACATAAAAAGACAGGCATTCTTACATTGTGTAGAAGACCTGTTAAAAATGGGAGTGATTCATCCTGTTCCATTAGGAGAACAAGGGATGGGGTTCTACTCCAATCTGTTCATAGTTCCCAAAAAAGAGGGAACGTTCAGACCAATCTTAGATCTCAAGATCTTAAACAAGTTTCTCAAGGTTCCATCGTTCAAAATGGAAACCATTCGAACAATTCTTCCTTCCATCCAGGAAGGTCAATTCATGACCACGGTGGATTTAAAGGATGCGTATCTACATATTCCTATCCACAAGGAACATCATCGGTTCCTAAGGTTCGCATTCCTGGACAAGCATTACCAGTTCGTGGCGCTTCCTTTCGGATTAGCCACTGCTCCAAGGATTTTCACAAAGGTACTAGGGTCCCTTCTAGCGGTGCTAAGACCAAGGGGCATTGCAGTAGTACCTTACTTGGACGACATTCTGATTCAAGCGTCGTCCCTTCCTCAAGCAAAGGCTCACACGGACATAGTCCTGGCCTTTCTCAGATCTCACGGATGGAAAGTGAACGTGGAAAAGAGTTCTCTATCTCCGTCGACAAGAGTTCCCTTCTTGGGAACAATAATAGACTCCTTAGAAATGAGGATTTTTCTGACAGAGGCCAGAAAAACAAAACTTCTAAACTCTTGTCGGATACTTCATTCCGTTCCTCTTCCTTCCATAGCGCAGTGCATGGAAGTGATAGGTGTGATGGTAGCGGCAATGGACATAGTTCCTTTTGCGCGCATTCATCTAAGACCATTACAACTGTGTATGCTCAGTCAGTGGAATGGGGACTATACAGACTTGTCTCCGAAGATACAAGTAAATCAGAGGACCAGAGACTCACTCCGTTGGTGGCTGTCCCTGGACAACCTGTCACAAGGGATGACCTTCCGCAGACCAGAGTGGGTCATTGTCACGACCGACGCCAGTCTGATGGGCTGGGGCGCGGTCTGGGGATCCCTGAAAGCTCAGGGTCTTTGGTCTCGGGAAGAATCTCTTCTACCGATAAATATTCTGGAACTGAGAGCGATATTCAATGCTCTCAAGGCTTGGCCTCAGCTAGCGAGGGCCAAGTTCCTACGGTTTCAATCAGACAACATGACGACTGTTGCGTACATCAACCATCAGGGGGGAACAAGGAGTTCCCTGGCGATGGAAGAAGTGACCAAAATCATTCAATGGGCGGAGACTCGCTCCTGCCACCTGTCTGCAATCCACATCCCAGGAGTGGAAAATTGGGAAGCGGATTTTCTGAGTCGTCAGACATTGCATCCGGGGGAGTGGGAACTCCATCCGGAAATCTTTGCCCAAATCACTCAACTGTGGGGCATTCCAGACATGGATCTGATGGCCTCTCGTCAGAACTTCAAGGTTCCTTGCTACGGGTCCAGATCCAGGGATCCCAAGGCGACTCTAGTAGATGCACTAGTAGCACCTTGGACCTTCAAACTAGCTTATGTATTCCCGCCGTTTCCTCTCATCCCCAGGCTGGTAGCCAGGATCAATCAGGAGAGGGCGTCGGTGATCTTGATAGCTCCTGCATGGCCACGCAGGACTTGGTATGCAGATCTGGTGAATATGTCATCGGCTCCACCATGGAAGCTACCTTTGAGACGAGACCTTCTTGTTCAAGGTCCGTTCGAACATCCGAATCTAGTCTCACTCCAGCTGACTGCTTGGAGATTGAACGCTTGATCTTATCAAAGCGAGGGTTCTCAGATTCTGTTATTGATACTCTTGTTCAGGCCAGAAAGCCTGTAACTAGAAAAATTTACCACAAAATTTGGAAAAAATATATCTGTTGGTGTGAATCTAAAGGATTCCCTTGGGACAAGGTTAAGATTCCTAAGATTCTATCCTTCCTTCAAGAAGGATTGGAAAAAGGATTATCTGCAAGTTCCTTGAAGGGACAGATTTCTGCCTTGTCTGTGTTACTTCACAAAAAGCTGGCAGCTGTGCCAGATGTTCAAGCCTTTGTTCAGGCTCTGGTTAGAATCAAGCCTGTTTACAAACCTTTGACTCCTCCTTGGAGTCTCAACTTAGTTCTTTCAGTTCTTCAGGGGGTTCCGTTTGAACCCTTACATTCCGTTGATATTAAGTTATTATCTTGGAAAGTTTTGTTTTTGGTTGCAATTTCTTCTGCTAGAAGAGTTTCAGAATTATCTGCTCTGCAGTGTTCTCCTCCTTATCTGGTGTTCCATGCAGATAAGGTGGTTTTACGTACTAAACCTGGTTTTCTTCCAAAAGTTGTTTCTAACAAAAACATTAACCAGGAGATAGTCGTGCCTTCTCTGTGTCCGAAACCAGTTTCGAAGAAGGAACGTTTGTTGCACAATTTGGATGTTGTTCGCGCTCTAAAATTCTATTTAGATGCTACAAAGGATTTTAGACAAACATCTTCCTTGTTTGTTGTTTATTCTGGTAAAAGGAGAGGTCAAAAAGCAACTTCTACCTCTCTCTCTTTTTGGATTAAAAGCATCATCAGATTGGCTTACGAGACTGCCGGACGGCAGCCTCCTGAAAGAATCACAGCTCATTCCACTAGGGCTGTGGCTTCCACATGGGCCTTCAAGAACGAGGCTTCTGTTGATCAGATATGTAGGGCAGCGACTTGGTCTTCACTGCACACTTTTACCAAATTTTACAAGTTTGATACTTTTGCTTCTTCTGAGGCTATTTTTGGGAGAAAGGTTTTGCAAGCCGTGGTGCCTTCCATTTAGGTGACCTGATTTGCTCCCTCCCTTCATCCGTGTCCTAAAGCTTTGGTATTGGTTCCCACAAGTAAGGATGACGCCGTGGACCGGACACACCTATGTTGGAGAAAACAGAATTTATGTTTACCTGATAAATTACTTTCTCCAACGGTGTGTCCGGTCCACGGCCCGCCCTGGTTTTTTAATCAGGTCTGATAATTTATTTTCTTTAACTACAGTCACCACGGTATCATATGGTTTCTCCTATGCAAATATTCCTCCTTAACGTCGGTCGAATGACTGGGGTAGGCGGAGCCTAGGAGGGATCATGTGACCAGCTTTGCTGGGCTCTTTGCCATTTCCTGTTGGGGAAGAGAATATCCCACAAGTAAGGATGACGCCGTGGACCGGACACACCGTTGGAGAAAGTAATTTATCAGGTAAACATAAATTCTGTTTTTACAGGCAACTTTGTATTTATTTTAACCAGGTACAATAGCTATTAAATAGTTAATAACTATTTAATAGTTACCTAGTTAAAATAATTACAAAATTACCTGTAAGATAAATCCTAAACTAAGTTACAATTAAACCTAACACTACATTATCAATAAATTAATTAAATAAACTACCTACAATTATCTACAATTAAACCTAACACTACGGGGGCGGAGCCAGCAGCCAGAGCGGCAAGATGGGTATCTTTGGAGCTCCTGATCTTCGGCAGAATAAACTACTATTATGGGCATGTGAAAAAGCCTTATTTGCATGCATCTACTAAAATCCATGTCCAGGATGCGGTCCAACCTATCTGGAACATCAAGTAACGGAGATAGTCAATACCCTAACACGAAGATCAGAGTGACAAATGGGATATCAGTGCGGCACGAACCGCCATCTTGGATCGTATCTGCTTTTTATTGTTATTCAGTGAACTATCCTATGCACTCTCTTTTACTTACAGTTTGGAACACTGCAGCTCCTGACAACAAAATTGGGCTAAATATGGACACAACACTAATGCCATTTGCCCGTTATACTAAGCCCTGCGGCATCCAAGGACAGCGCATGGAACTACAAAAAATATAACTAATGATACTGCTCTGGAAGAACGGAGGAGTCCATTTGCCTGCAGGATGCAGACACAGCACCCCGGGATGTCCGGGAGAACCATCTTCTGACCGCAAGTACATTCCGACATTATAAACCGGCATTCCAGTGAAAGGCACATACAGGGCATGTAAGCCTATACCGGAGGGTGACTAATAAGGAGATTGGTGACGGGAGGCACATAATAGATCACATAGGCACACAGAAGTATGCAGAGTGGGTGATCTGACTTAATACGGTTGTACTCAGACACGCTACAGGACAGAAGTCATAAACGGCATTCCATTAAAAAAGGGCAGAGCTTCTCCATAAAAATTTACAAAAACACTCTAAACAAGCTAATTCTTCCTGCAAGGGGTAGCTCTGCGAATTTTGTCCTTGTTCAGCGCCTTAGGAACAAAATCTATGTCTGAACTGTGATTGCCTGAGGCATTTTGATGCATCGGTCCGGACTTAGGAGGCCTTACAGCTGCAAATACCTAAAGGCTCTGCTCAACAATCTCGGTTCATACACGCTACACTCTGCACTGCATCAGCTACAGCAAACCATCTTCTCCTGCTCCGGAGGGTCGGGGATCCGCTCCGGAGCCCAGCTGAGCTCATCACAGCAGTAATCAGAGCAATTAACAGGACGCTGCAGAGATAATTTTTCCCGGTCTGGATAGACAAATAAATGACAGTGAATTACTGCCGATCAAACATCAGCCAGTACTTGTGCAGCCTTGATCATAGCTGCGTTCATACTTAAAAGTGCAAAGTGAGAAATCTTTTTATGTCTTCCCTCTTGGCTATGTCTCAGCATAAACGCAAAATAAAATCAACTTCACTTTAAGCCGGGCTAGAGTGGTGTAACCGTGGCCTAGATGCAGATCCTATAAGAGCAACTATCGAGCTTCAATACCGCAACACTACTTATTAACTGCACTCTCTAAGATGGGGGAACCCCAGAACCATCGCAATGAGTATACATATGTAAACACTTCGCTTTCCTCTAAAACATCAGGACAATCTTGGGATCCAGGAGACCCCTCATGCAGTAGCCTAACATGGTGGGACAGACGGAAGAGTGAGACTACAGTGACTATTTCATAAAAGGTCTTTTAAAGTTTAGACATCCTGACCGGATAGGACATTCCATATGAGTATATACAGTCATTTGTGTTCTTAATGATCTAGCTTGCTTGGGAAATGATTGTTCAAAACCCTTTTATTTTCTTTCATTAACCGTTTATAGATATAAATGTTGAGCACGCTAGTTTATTTGCAGCCTGTATTATACTCATAATCCGAGCTTGCAATGTCACATTTTATCCTCAATACTTATAAGACATGCGTTCAAATGTTAACAGATTTGTATAGCACAGATTTCTTTTCATCACCTCTTGTTAGGTCTTAGCAAAGAGATGGAAAATTCCTAACCCTGTCTTAATCCCCCTTAGAATTATTAGATGGGTGCACTCTCTTTTTTCCAGCAGTCACTAAACTTAGGAATATGCTATGTTCATCTCTAGCACAACATCATAGATTTTGTTTAGGGTATTAGAAGAAATCTGCCAACTTGACTTTTCCATAATATTTGCTAACACCAATGTTGACGCTTATTACTAGGTACTGTGTGTGCTAGGTACTGTGAGCGTTTGGTTCTATATATATATATATTAGGTGTTGTGTGCTAGGTTCAGGGTGTTCTAGGTACAATGTGTGCTAGGTACAGTGTGTGCTAGGTACAGTGCATGCTGGGTACTGTGTGTTCTGGATACTATGTGTACAGTATGTGCTAGGTTGGTGTGTGCTGGGTATCATGTGTGCTAGGTACAATGAGTGTTAGGTTCAATGTGCGCTAGGTATAATGTGCGCTGGGTATAGTGTACCGTGTGTGCTAGGTATTGTGTGTGCTAGGCACAATGTGTACTAGGTACAATGTGTGCTAGGTACAATGTGTGCTAGGTACAATGTGTGCTAGGTACAATGTGTGCTAGGTACAATGTTTGCTAGGTTCAATGTGTACTAGGTACTGCATGTGCCGGGCAAGGGGGGTGCCTGGTACGGCGTGTGCTAGGTACAATGTGTGCTAGGTACCGTGTGATCTAGGTGTCGTCTGTGCTAGGTACCGTGTGTACTAGGTGCCGTGTGTGCTAGGTTCCGTGTGTGCTAGGTGCAATGTGTGCTAGGTACAATATGTGCTAGGTACAATGTGTGCTAGGTACAATGTGTGCTAGGTACAATGTGTGCTAGGTACAATGTGTGCTAGGTACAATGTGTGCTAGGTACAGTGTGTACTAGGTACAATGTGTGCTAGGTACAGTGTGTGCTAGGTTCAGTGTGTGCTAGGTACTGCATGTGCCAGGCAAGGGGAGTGCTGGGTACGGCGGGTGCTAGGTACGACGTGAGCTAGGTACAATGTGTGCTAGGTGCCGTGTGGGCTAGGTGCCGTGTGTGCTAAGTGCCGCGTGTGCTAGGTACCGTGTGTGCTAGGTACCGTGTGTGCTAGGTACAATGTGTGCTAGGTACAGTGTGTGCTAGGTACAATGTGTGCTAGGTACAGTGTGTGCTAGGTTCAGTGTGTGCTAGGTACTGCATGTGCCAGGCAAGGGGAGTGCTGGGTACGGCGTGTGCTAGGTACGGCGTGAGCTAGGTACAATGTGTGCTAGGTGCCGTGTGTGCTAGGTGCCGTGTGTGCTAGGTGCCGTGTGTGCTAGGTGCCGCGTGGGCTAGGTACCGTGTGTGCTAGGTACAATGTGTGCTAGGTACAGTGTGTGCTAGGTACAATGTGTGCTAGGTACAATGTGTGCTAGGTACAGTGTGTGATAGGTACATAGTGTGCTAGGTACAATGTGTGCTAGGTACAATGTGTGCTAGGTACAATAAGTGCTAGGTACAATGTGTGCTAGGTACAGTGTGTGCTAGGTTCAATGGGTGCTAGGTACTGCATGTGCCAGGCAAGGGGGGTGCCTGGCACGGCGTGTGCTAGGTACTGCGTGAGCTAGGTACCATGTGTGCTAGGTACCGTGTGTTTAGGTACAATGTGTGCTAGGTCCAATGTGCGCTAGGTACGGCATGGGCTAGGTACAATGTGTGCTAGGTACAATGTGTGCTAGGTACAATGTGTGCTAGGTACAATGTGTGCTAGGTACAATGTGTGTTAGGCACTATATTTGCTAGGTACAATGTGTGTTAGGTACAATGTGTGCTAGGCACAATGTGTGCTAGGTACAATGTGTGCTAGGTACAATGTGTGCTAGGTACAGTGTGTGCTAGGTCCAATGTGTGCTAGGTCCAATGTGTGTTAGGTCCAATGTGTGTTAGGTCCAATGTGTGCTAGGTCCAATGTGTGCTAGGTACAGTTTGAACGAAGTACCGTGGGTGCTAGGTACAGTGTGTGCTAGGTGCAGAGCGCACTAGATGCAATGAGTGCTGGCTACGGTGAATGCTTGGTTCATTGTGTGCTAGGTACTGCGTGTGCTAGGCTAGGTGGGTGCCGGGTGCTGTGTGTGCTGAGCATTGTGTGAGCTAGGTACAGTAGGTTCCAGGTACTATGCGTGTTGGGTACAATGGGTGCTAGGTATGAGGTGTGCCAGGTACAGGGTATGCTGGGTACAATTCAGGTTAAGTACAGTGTGTGCTAGGTATATTATGTGCTGGGAACTGTGTGCGCTGGGTATGGTTTATGCTAAATACAATGAGTGAAGTACAGTGAATGTGTGCTGGGTACGGCATGTGCTAGGTGTAATGAGGGCCAGGTGTAGTGGGTGTTAAGCTCAATAAGTGCTGAGTAGAGTATATACTAGACACAGGGTGCATGTTACTTGTCTCTTGATTTAAATCTAATCTATAATTATCACCCCTCCCCCCCCCCCTATTTTCTAAAGCCCACACTAGGGTTCCACCTTGGTGAATTATTTTCACCACATATCCCTGCAATTTATTTGTGATATATCAATGTTTGAACAGTTATTGCAACCGGACCTGCGTGTCCGATCCTTTTGTTTGTGTATGTTTGAACAGGGGACCTGTGTGTCCCCAAGTGTTACCTTTCCCTGCAATTTATCTACGATATATCAATGTTTGAACAGCTATTGCAACCGGACCTGCGTGTCCGATCCTTTTGTTTGTGAATGCTAGATCAGGGGTCCTGCGAGTCCCCAAACGTTACCTCTTATTCTAAAACCAAATAAAAATTCATTTAAAAAAAAAAAAAAAAAAACCTAACACTACACTATCAATAAATTAATTAAATACAATACCTACAAATAAATACAATTAAATAAACTAACTAAAGTACAAAAAATAAAAAAGAACTAAGTTACAAAAAATAAAAAAATATTTACAAACATTAGAAAAATATGACAACAATTTTAAACTAATTACACCTACTCTAAGCCCCCTAATAAAATAACAAAGCCCCCCAAAATAAAAAAATGCCCTACCCTATTCTAAAATTAAAATAGAAAAGCCTTACCAGCCCTGAAAAGGGCCCTTTGCGGGGCATGCCCCAAAGAATTCAGCTCTTTTGCCTGTAAAAAAAAAACATACAATACCCCCCCCAACATTACAACCCACCACCCACATACCCCTAATCTAACCCAAACCCCCCTTAAATAAACCTAACACTAAGCCCCTGAAGATCTCCCTACCTTGTCTTCACCACACCGGGTCCCGATCTGTCCAGAAGAGCCTCCGAAATCTTCATCCAAGCCCAAGCGGGGGCTGAAGAGTGACGTCCATCCTCGGGCTGAAGTCTGGATCCAAGCGGCGGCTGAAGAAATCCATCATCGGGCTGAAGTCTTGATCCAAGCGGGCGCTGAAGAAGTCCATCATCGGGATGAAGTCTTCTATGAAGCGGCATCTTCAATCTTCTTTCTTCCGGAGCCATCATCTTCCAGCCGACGCGGATCCATCCTCTTCTACCGACGCCTACTCGCCGAATGACGGTTCTTTTAAATGACTAGACATGTGCGACTCGTTTCGTACCGAATTTAAATTCGTCCGAATTTTGTAGAATTCGTAGTTTCGGGCCGAATCGAATATCCGAATGAAATGGTTTCCGAAGAAAACTAATCCGAATGAATTTGTTCCGAAATCTTCGAATCGTTCGGACGTATTCGTTGTGATTCGGATGTGTGTGGCGCATTGATTTTTTTATTTACAATTTTACATGTGACGCAGTTCGATTTTTAGTTACACGTGACGTATCGTTACGTAACTACTAATCCGAATGCATTTGTTCCGAAAAATTCGATTCATTCCGATATATTCGTTTTCATTCGGACGTGCGCGTGGCGCAGTTTTCAAATGATTTCTTCAAATAAATCTTATTATTAAATCCAAAGAACCACAAAATAGTTAGAAGAAAGTGAGATCTGAATGATTATGTAATTATTTATTGAACAAATGAAAATATAAAATATTTATTTTGGTTTTTGGACTATCATTGTATACTAGTAGTAATAACGAGTGACAACGAATCGATTCGAATTGATTAGTTTATTAAAATGAGTGTAGTATCATATATCTTCTTGTCCAATCAGATCATTCATTTTTTGTGGGGGGTTGGATTCTGTCACAGTGATAGTTTTCTGGTCCAATAATTAATATTATTATAATTTTGTGGGTTGGATTACTGTCACACGCAGTGCAATGTGCTAGCTTTTCCCCAAGGGCTGTGCTTATCTGTGCTGTGTGTTAATCAGAAGGCAGACATTATCAGACTTCCATTCTGGTGTCAGCATGGCAGCAGAAGACAATCCCTGAACTTGTTGTGAAGTTGAACAATTACAGAAGAAGAGAAGAAGGCACAGTGTCCTAGAGATTAACTGGTCTGCGTATTTGTGCTTATTATATTATTATTTTTGGCTGAAATTGTGACTCAAGGTAGAGGAGAAAGTTTAACAACAGTCAAATATATTATATTTCCTTATCTTATAGTTCTTTCATTAATATTTGATTGTTATTATTTAAAACTTCTCACTAGAGTACTAGTTAGTTAGTATAGTTAGTTAAAATAAATATTCTAATTGTGTACTATTCTATTGATTGTGTTGTGTGACTTTTTGGAGTTCTTCTATCTGTAATGAGCTGAGCTGAGCTCACAGCAATTATTTTGTTTTTTTTGTTTAAGACAGAGATTTAGTTATTTGCTGTGTGTGTGTGCTGTCTTAAAATTTAAAGTTAGATAACAGGCACACAGGTTGGTTGCTGAATGATGATAGCATTTTTTTTTTATTTTTGAACACATCAGCAAAAGACACAGACATCACCCTTATTTACTCTTTGTGGATAAATCTATTATTTGTTTTGTGTGTGTGTGTGTGTATGTATACTTTTCATTTGTAGTTTGATATCCCCACACAGAATTTAATAACAATTTTTTGTTTGTTTAACAGTAGTATAATTTATTTTCTGCGCTGTAAACGTATATAACATTACAGGCAAATTTTTTATTTTTGCATAGGTTTTTTTTTGGTGTGTGTGTATGTATACTAGTCATCATTTTTGATATATATCCACACACAATTTAATTTCATTTTTTTTGTCTGTTTAATTTATCAGAGTTCTATCTTTATTTGCTTTGCTGTCTTCCTATATTACATTACAGCAGGCACACTTGTCCTTTAGTTATTTTTTTTTTGTTTTGGAACACATCAGCATCATCAGAACTAGACACATTATCCCTATATATTCCCTGTATCCACTCAAGGTCTGATTGTGTTATAGAAAATTTTTGTAACAGTGTTTTTGAATTAACTAGATTAGGATGGCTATTTAAGAGTTGATTAGCCATCAGTAAGCATCTACGATTAAGGCATACTAGCCGAAACGCGTCAGATGCTACACAGCACTGCCTCTGTGCAGTTTTTTACTACCTGACATGTAGTTCCTGTGACAGGAATTAAAGTTTACTCAAAACTCTACCTGAGGCTCGCTGGCTTTCTTTTTATGTTCGGATGTCTAATGCAGCTCCAGCTTGAGCCTCAGAATTCCATCAACAGTGGTCGCTGACCACACGGATACACTTCCTGATACTGGCAATCGAGCGATTTCGTCATCAGAAGCGACTTCATCAGACTCAATTGGTTGCGCCTGGACGCAACTACGGAAACAGTACTGGAGAGCAAACGGATACACAGATCAATGCGCATTTCCTGAGTTCACGCTTATGCCGAAGAAGTGGTCTGGTTTACAGACAGCAGAGACGGAAGGATAAAGACACCTCTGCCGGGAATAACACACAAAACCCCCCCTGGAAGTTGACAGTCTGATGCTACCGAGTAATCCCAAGGGGACAAGTGATTTGGTAAGACTGTTCCTGTTAATCGGAGGAGGGTGTGTTACATTTAACCGCTTAATACAGAGCAAGTGAACTATTTTCGGGACTGTTCATACATTATCAAGCCTGTTACCGAAGAGTATTTGTGTTAATTAGTCTCTTTTTTCTTATTTTAACCTTGAGGATAAAGGAACAGGGGTATTTGTTATGTGTATAGTCTAAATTGTGTTTCAACCCCTCAATATTCTCGGTTAACACCAGAGACTCATTTCAGTGACTATTATTCAGAGACTGTCGATCACAGAAGTAACATGTCTTCATTTTTCTCACTCAGACCTTTGTCTGATTTAGATACAGGGCGTCTTACTTTAGAGGACACCTTTGTTAAGCAGAAACAAGTGCTAGATATTAGTGATGCTTTTCAAAGTTTGGAACGTACACTCATCAGGGAATATAGGATATGGTGGGACAAGAGGGCCTTAGATAAATACCTTCTCTTGGATTTAATTCCCAGGGGACTTAGACTCAACAAATTCCCCACCTTCCAGGTAGACGACATAGATTTCATTAATGAATGGAACAATGCTTTAAGTGAATGTTCCAAAGTTTTGATGGGTCTGATTATTAGGTTTAAAGATTTACAGCTCACTAAGATAAGAGAGGAGCTAATATCCTTACAAACACAATTGAATAGCTTTATTGAACACCCTAAATATAACGAATTTGATACTGTCTTAAAAGAGACAATTAGCAAATTCAGGGTAGAATTGGATAATCATAAGCTAAAAAAGTTCAACAGGGATAATTCAGATTACCTTAATAACAGAATGTATATTTGGAACACCAAACAAACACGTAAGTCAGGGAGGAATAAGAGAAATCTAAAGAATTAGGCACCTCACCTAAACAAGACAGGAAAGTAACTTTTTCAGATTCAGAGTATACTGATGAAGAATCAATGGGGTTGATACAAGCCAGTGAATCTAGTGGTCAATCTGAGGGAGAAGAAGAGGTTGTCATACCTAAACAGTCAATGACAACTAATAAATCTAAAACTGATACTACTATTATTAGAGATAACTCGGTAGTCACTAGACATGCTAGTAAGAAAGCCACCGACCAAACACAGGGATTAGATCACAGGAGAACAGAATTTTTAAGTGACAGTGAGGGGGATGGTGATAGTCTGAGCATCACAACCAGATCATGCTTGAAATCTAATAATCAGCATCCTTTTTTTCAAAAGGTCATAACAGACATAGAGGGGGGGGGAGTAAGAGGAAGAGGAGAAGGAAGAGGACGAAGAGGAGGAAGGGGCAGGCCAGCAAGGAACAAGTACAAAGTATAAAGGTTATCAATCTATCTCAAATAGTACTCACTAAGGAGGAAGAATCAGTATTAGGAATGGGCCTAGGATTTGTGCCAACTAAAAAGTTTAACCTTTTCGAAACCATCATAGATGTTAATAGATTAGTTAGGGATCTTACCCTAAAAAAGTTTTTTTCTAATAAAGAATCATTGTATTCAGATCAGGCACTTAATGGTTCCTTACCTGAGTATCCTGATAATTACCAACACAACATTTATGATATCATTGATTTCAATGAGGGTTGTGATTATTTTGCCCTACAAGGTCTCTATGCGGAATCCTCCACTTCTCAACACTTCTCCATCAAATCAAGACACACTGGGTTTAAACCCAAGTCTGCCTTCTACCCCACTAAGGAGAGAGGTCCCTTTTTAGAGGCCTTTCACCATAGGGTGGAAGAAGACTTGATTAAGTTGACTAAATATCATAAAAGAGATTACAATAATTTGTCCATGGAAGAGCTGCGTGCCCTTGATAGCCTGAAAGAAAGAGATACGATTGTCATCAGACAGGCTGACAAGGGCGGCAGCATTGTTGTCATGGACAGACTGTCATATACCCAAGAGGCAGAACGCCAGATTACTGATCCAGAAGTGTATATTAACTTACACAAAGACCCCACAGCTGATTTTAAGCGAGAACTGGTGGATTTGCTGGATGATGGGCTGGAGATGGGGATTCTAGATCAAGCTACATTTGATTTTCTAAATGTTCAATCACCAGTCATTCCTATCTTCCATCACCTCCCCAAGGTTCATAAATTCTTGGAGGAGGTGAGAGGAAGACCGATTGTTTCAGGAATAGGTTCTCTATTTGAAAACCTTTCAGGTTGGATAGAGTCTCTACTCCAGCCCATTGTCTATCAGTTACCTTCTTATTTGAAAGATACCACCCACCTTCTCAATAGCATGGACAAAATCTCCTGGGATGAGGAGTGTGAATGGCTGACCGTTGATGTAGTCAGCCTCTACTCCACTATACCACACAAAGATGGTTTAGAGGCAATCAAATTTTCTCTAGACGTATATACTACTTATGATGATAATCTGAAAGGATTTGTGTTGAGGGTTATTCAATTCCTTCTAGAACACAACTACTTTAAATTCGGGGATGGCTTCTACCTACAGAGACGTGGGACCGCTATGGGGGCTAAATTTGCCCCTTCCTATGCCAACCTGTTTATGGGTTGGTGGGAGCGGTCCCACGTCTTTGGGGAACAGAATCCATTCAGGTCCAGTATCAAGACATACAAGAGATATATTGATGATCTCTTGTTTGTATGGACAGGAGGTACCGAAGCAAAGGCAGATTTCATCAAATATCTTAATAGGAACCAAGTTAACCTCAGATTTACTGCAGAATCAGGAACTGTGGAGATACCATATCTAGATGTAATCCTCAAAGGGTCAGTCTCTACAGGCAAAGTAACCACTGGTCTGTATAGAAAGCCCATATCTTCCAATACTATCCTCCATGCAAAGTCCTCACATCCAAAACATACTGGTTTTGGTGTAGCTAAAGGCCAGTTCATCAGACTCAAGCATAATTGTACTCTTGAGTCAGATTTTTTAGTTGAGGCAGATAAACTGAGGGATCAATTACTGGAGAGAGGGTATTCAAAAAAGACTACGAACAGGGCTCCAAAACCAAAAGTAATTATAGATTTCAGGAAGACAGACCCTGTTTTGTTACAACTTATAGTCCACAGTTTGAGGAAATATGCAATATTGTGAAAAGACATCTATCAATAGTGACAGGAGAGGATAGTCTAAAGGACTATGTGACAAAAGGTTGCAGCTTTATCCCTAAGAGGGGAATAACATTAGGCAACATATTATCTCCATCTATGTTACCAAGTAAGCATAATAGAACTAGCAGCTGGCTTACTTCCAAAGGCCACTATAAATGTCATTTTTCACAATGCATAGCTTGTAATCATATGAGACCCACTAAACATTTCCAATCTTATGTAACCCAAAAAGTATTTGATCTAAGTGAGTGCACGAATTGTCGCACAAGATTTGTGATCTATCTTGCAGAATGCACCCAGTGTAAATTACAGTACGTAGGGTGCACCTCGAGGGAGGTGCGCTCACGGATAAGGGAGCATCTTAATAATATTGAGCAAGAAATAGATTGTTCAGATCTTGTGCGACATTTCATACAAGAACACAACAAGAAAGTTGCCACCTTTAACTGGTGTGTAATTGAACGTATTAAAGTAGGTCCCAGGGGAGGTGATAAAACAGTAAAAATGTTTTATAGAGAGGCCTTTTGGATATTTTTACTGAGAACTAGGAAGCCTCAAGGGTTCAACATTAGTGGTGACATAATCAATTTTTGGCAAAAAGTATAAAAGTGCAACATTAATGAGCCTTAGTGGGGTGTCTCATAGAGTAGAATAGAGTCCCTCTAAATAGACATACATTAGTCAAGAGAATTTATTTTTATTAAATACACTTAACATATACTTAAAGTTTTATTATTGGCTAATTCGTCAAAGCTCAAATAAATATGGAAAATTTTGGTAGTTTAAAACATAAAATATTTACGTTTCTGTTTATATTTGCATATTTGCATATTTGTAAATTGTATTCTATACCGATCACTATGAAACCACATTCTCAGTATATCCATTTACCCCAATATATATTCCCTGTATCCACTCAAGGTCTGATTGTGTTATAGAAATTTTTTGTAACAGTGTTTTTGAATTAACTAGATTAGGATGGCTATTTAAGAGTTGATTAGCCATCAGTAAGCATCTACGATTAAGGCATACTAGCCGAAACGCGTCAGATGCTACACAGCACTGCCTCTGTGCAGTTTTTTACTACCTGACATGTAGTTCCTGTGACAGGAATTAAAGTTTACTCAAAACTCTACCTGAGGCTCGCTGGCTTTCTTTTTATGTTCGGACATTATCCAATCTGTATTATTGGCTAAATCTATACTAATAAAATAATTCGTATTATTTATTTTTTCAATTTTTATTTTTTAAATATATATAGACAACTACCTATTTATAATGGATAGTCCTCCCCCACCTCATGTTCCTCAAACAACCAGTAGCAGTGTCACAGTAACCACCAGTGACACTACATGTGTACCGTTACTGTCTGTGTCAAATCCTTCCACAGAATCCACATCCTCATTGCCAGGCACAGACATTTCTCATCCACCCTCCACACGTGAAACCTCATTTAGGTCTCACAATAGACCTGATACTACAAAGGAGAGGCAAATGAAGCAGCCTCAGGTAAAGCTTACTGGTTCAAGCAGAGCTAGCAGCAGCAGTAGTCAAAGCACTCGTAGACTCACTAGCGGTAGTACTAGTAGTCATCTGAGTCCACCTCTAAATTTCAAAGGGCTGTAAGTAAAAATTCAAGGTCACAATCCTCTAGCAGGGTTGATAGGTCCTCCTCTGAGACCAGGAAGCAGTCCGCATTTCGTCGGCGTCTTAATTTTCCGGATCTTCCCCCCAAAACAACTAGTACAATCACTAGTGCCAGTTGTGTCACCACCTCTGCTATGTCCAGTTCTAGTACCGTGTTGCCAACTAAAATGTTTTACAGTAGAAGCCAAGCAGTACCAACGCAGGCTTTTTCCAGTGAACATTCATTTAAGCAGCCCAAACGTGAAGTATTTGAGTATGAGGAAGACAAAATTTCTCATGCTGATGCTGCTGCCACCACCACTGCTACTGCCAGTGCCAACATTACTGATAGCCCATCTGCTTTTGATATATGTGAAGAGGGCACCAGTAGTCACCAGGGAGAAGAGGGCTCCCCAACATATGTCGCTAGTGATAAATCCATGTTTACTGACATGAATGAATCAGCATCATCTCATAATTTTGAACCAGATGATCAAATTCACTATTCACCTACCCATCATTCACAGTATTCTATAGATCTGTATTCCTCTCCGTCTCCAGCATTGTCACCACGAGTGTCACTGAGCTCTCCAATAGCTTCTGTTGAGTCTCCCAGCCAGATTGTAGTTAGTGCACCCGCCACTACTGGTAGGCCACTAACCTCCTCCATTCCCGCCATCCCTTCAATGTTTAGGCCTCCTCCTGTTACATCACAGAGAGAAGGCCATGAAATAACAAAAAGAAAAGAAGTTGCTACAGCATGTGCGGCCAAAGAAACTGTCACAAAAGATTTTTCACTGCACAGTGGCAAAGGTACCCGTCGTGCACAAGTGTGGCAGCATTTTGAGGCTATTGGTGATGGTCGCCAAGCCAAATGCAAATTGTGTGGTAGGGAAGTCAGCCGGGGTAGAGTGTTGGGGCATCTGACCAATTCAGGAATGAACCAACACCTTCGCACCCATCACAAGCCAGTGGTGTTAAGGGAAGAAAGTGGTGTCTCTGCTCCAGTCAGCACTACTAGGGCAACTACTACTAGCAGTGTCACAGTCACCACCAGTAGGAATCACAAGGGGCATGGTGATCATGCCTCTTCTGGTGCAGCTGCTATCAGTGTCAGCCAACATCCCATGAAATCCACCCAGCCTACAATGGAGCAATTTGGTGTACATTCCAGTCGCATGTCAAGACAGCAGGTGCGAAAAATTACACGCCTCATTGGCCAGCTCATAGCGGTTGGAGGGGTTCCTTTAAATATGGTGGAAGGGGACCCCTTTAAACAACTTATGGAGGCAGTTGTACCCCATTATAAAGTTCCTTCTCGTACCACATTCAGTAGATCTGTAATTCCCTCACTTTACAGATCATGCGTTGTTGTTTTGAAGGAGGAGCTGGTAAAGGCTGCTGGACAGTCAGTGCACTTCACCACTGACCTATGGAGTGCTCCTAGTGGCCAACATGCCTTCCTGTCTTTGACGGCACATTGGTGGCTGCCAAATGTGTCACCACCAGTTATATCAGCCAAAAGTTCAGGCTCAAAAACCTCAGACTCAGTGACTGGTGCAGTAGCCAAGGGGTACCGCTCCTTTCTCCTGCATGCTGAGGTGATGGATCATCAGCACACCTCACAGAACATCCGACATGTACTGAGTAATATGGTGGCTCAGTGGCTAGGAGAGCAGGCAGGGACAAAGGTACAAATAGGTTTTGTTGTCACCGATGCGGCAGCCAATATGCTAAAGGCGCTACGGGATGGCGGGTTTGTGGGTATACGCTGTTCGGCACATGTACTGCATCTTGTTGTTAAGTTTGCCCTCGATCACGATACTGGAAGGTTGGCAACACTTTTTGAGTGTTGCCGAAAAATAGCTGGCCACTTCCATCATAGTGTCAAAGATAGCCATCTCCTTAGGCAGGAACAGACAAATTTTGGACTTGCAGAGCACCGGCTCAAACAAGATGTGAGTACTAGATGGAACTCCACATTAGATATGCTGGAGCGTATATTTGAACAGCAAAAGGCAATCCATGCAATGGCATACAAACATTCCATTGGCATTGACAGACCACTGGGCAGGGATGACTGGGCCATGATTGAACAGGTAGTGGCAGTCCTCACACCTTTTCGGGCGGTGACAGAAAATTTAAGTCAAGAGAACGCTAGCCTGGCACAAGTCATTCCCCTCTTCACTCACCTCTCTAACCTATTAGATAATTTCCTTACTAATAGGGAAGTATTGCCTGGTGGTAATCTTCATGATGATGTTGCTGCCCTTGTAAGGAGGTTGAAGGAGCAACTGACTCGGCGCGTAAAAGAGTGCATCGACAGTAGCCCTCACTATATGCTAGCCACACTTTGTGATCCTAGAGTAAAGGGAAAGATAGCACTCCGTACAAATACCTTGACCTCATGGCGGGACAAATTGATACAGAGGGTGCGTGATAGACAAAAAAAAATGTCACCTGTAGAGGAAGATGAAGAGATGACAGAGTCTGATAGTGAGACTCTGTCACCCAAAAGCTCTAGCACTGCTGCTTGTCCTCGTCCCACCACAGCAGCTACTTTTTGGGCTGATACACTGGGCACATTGGTTGGAGACATTAGAGATCCCCCAATGAAAGAGAGCAATGCTGCCGACACGGTTAAGCTTTACCTATCTCAACCTCCCCTGCCCCCCAGTACTGATCCCTTGACATTTTGGGATGAAAAGAGGTATTTGTGGCCTGTCCTGTCTGTGGTAGCCCAAGAGCTACTTTCCTGTCCCCCAACCAGCGTCCACAGTGAACGTGTATTTTCAATCACAGGAAATACACTTTCACCTCATCGTGCACAGTTGTCCCCCCATCTCCTGGAGCAGATGACATTTTTAAAAATAAATCTTCCAAAGCTGGGTTACCCAGCTCTCAGCTTTGATTCAGATTAAAAAGTGGATCATATAATCTCCTGCTGACCCACTTGTGCAGTGTGCCAGTCAGTACTGTACTGGGAATTAAAATCATCCCTGGAAAATTGGGCGAACAGCCCTATTTTCCGTCCACTCAGTATAATGCACACATGCAATTTTTCACAAAGGTGAGATTACTGTGATACTCCTTCCCCACAATATTTTTTTTCCAAATTATAGTATATAATTTTTTAATTAATTTTTTCAACATATTCTTGCTATATGCACTGTAAAGCCCAATTACATCCATTAATCAGCACTTTAAATTCTAGCTTTTCTAGCCATATCTGCTCCCGCCCAACAATACATTTACTGGTATCCCGTTAGGCTAATCCGGCTTTGCTGGTTGTCATTACATGACAAATCAATCATCATGGCTCCTAAAGCAAAAGATCTCTTATTTGGATGATATTTTTTAGTTAGCTAGAGGTCATCAATAAAGTAACTTCCCAAATTCAAAATTTTCTACCCCTCTTTGAGACATAATATATTTTATTCCCACTACAGCAGGGTATCCATCCAAAATGTAAAACAAATTACAAATAATTTAAACTTAAAAGCTAAGGCCCAAAAATCCCATTATTTTGATTTATATTAGTAATTTGAAGGTAACGTCATGTGACCTTCAACCTTAAATATTTCATAATAAACATTGAAATGTTATGTGATGATTTGTGATAGAATGGCGACCCAAAAATAAATTTCTATTTGACAGCGATTTTACTTCCCAAGGGTTTGATGGTTGATTTTATTACAATTTCAACTTTCTATTGACTTTCTTTATATTTTTCGTTATTTTTTTAGATATTGATTTAGCCGCCCTAAACAAGCTTGCTCAAGCATTTGTACTAGTGTATCCATTTTTTTTTTTTAATCGTTTATAATTAATAAGTGCACCTTCATCCTAATTTTACAATTGTTAACACATATTTACACGTTACACGAAAAGTTTCTGTTGTAAGCATTGTCACACATTAGTTACAGTTCAAGTTAAGCCACAATTTTTTTTATTAGTTAGTGGGAGTTTTGGAGACTGTTATCCAAAATTATTGTCTTAATGTTTAAGAAAAAAAACATTGAATTACAACTAAGAATAATATTTTTGTGCAGTAAGAAAAAATATTAGTGATCCAAAAAAATATAAATTGAACAATCAGCCAGCTGCTACCATACGCAAAAAAATACGGTTAATCTCTAGGACAGTGTTGTCATTCTGGAAGTCCGCTCCTCATAAGAAAAAAAAACAATAATAGTAATGCTTTGCACAGAGGCACAAACAAGTGAGTGACTTTTAAATTTACCACTTAATCCACACATTCCATAATTTATTTACATTTATTAATAAAATATTCTGTGTTTCTTTCTCATGTTTTTCATAGAATTCTAAAGAAAAACTGTAGACTTGACTTTGAGGGAGGAGACAGACCTTAAAAAAGAGGATGCTACAAGGAGTTCACGGGTAAGAATTATCAATACATGTTTACTTCAAAATAATTTTTATTAAACCGGCATGGAGTGCTGCTCATAAAGAAGGTTTTTAATGTAACTTTCAATTTTTAAACTTTGTAAAATAATATAAGTATCACAAGTTTGAGTCATAAAATTAAGTTATATAATAAAGTTCTATCTATGTTTCAGGTCAGGAAACATTGTGTAGATTCAGATAAATTGCATCCAAAATGGATTCGTGCATTTGATCAATTGCTTGCCTCTGATCTCTGTTGACACGAGCTAATGCCCTGTCTATGTGTCTATGGACATCTTTTCTCATATTGTTGACCGCTTTTGTTAATTTTTTTGTTGCCAGTAAATTTTCCAGAAGTAATTCTTCCGTCCGGCTATACCGATGTTGTTCTTCCAGTTGAGGTGCTTGAGTCTGGGCTGTCTGCTCATCCACAATGGGGGCATGGTCTTCTGTTGATGTTTGGTCAACGATGACAGATGACGATGGTGAAAAGCATGTTGCTTGAATATTTTCAACAGGACTTCCCTCTACACAAAGAACAGGTGAATGCAGTTGACTGCTATGGCTTCCACCTGCAGAAATGCTGCGTAGTTCTGAAATCGATGAAACAGTAATCAAATATTTTTTTGTTGTATGAAAACCAATGTATTTGTCGACATGTTGTACAGACATAGAAAGACTCTCGCTAAAATATTTCTTCCATAATATCTAAGAAAAATACAGCAACAGACTATCCACAAACTTTTATTATACATTATTCGCTCAAATATATTTTAATATCCAGGATGGACCGATTTTATCTCTCTGTCAAATCTAAATAAAAGTTATATTCAATTAAACTAACCACACATCTTTTCTTTCATGATTATGATAGAACATGCAATTTTAAGCCACTTTCTAATTTACTCCTATTATTATCAATTTTTCTTTGTTCTCGTGTTATCTTGATTTGAAAAAGCATTAATAAAAGGTTAGGAGCCGGACCATTTTTAGTTCAGCACCTTGGTAGAGCTTGCTGATTGGTTTGCTACATTTAGCCACAAATCAGAAAGTGCTACCCAGGTGCTGAACAATAAATGGTCCGGCTCTAAAGCTTACAGTACTGCTTTTTCAAATCAAGATAGCATGAGAACAAAGACAAATTGATAGTAGGAGTAAATTAGAAAGGTGCTTAAAATCTCATGCTCTATCTGAATCATGAAAGAATTTTTTTTTATTTAGTATCCCTTTAATAAATTTATTTGTAGAAAAATTGCGTTATAAATCATTTGTAGCTGATTATTTTTGATATAGTAAAGGCTTAATTACATAAAATGTCAAGATAATTGTTGCCTGTCTTGTTTGTTTACATTTTCAGTTTGTTATAACTTACGTGGAGGAGTAGTGGGCATCTCTCCACTTCCGAAGGCTGCTACTGGTGGGATCCGAATCAGAGTTACTAACACTGTTAAATATAGAATAAAATCAGCACAAGCCAAGGTATACTAAATTATAAATAATAAGTTTGTGTGAAGACATCAATATTTATTTTGAATATTAATTTTTTTTTTTTAAATGGTAAAGCATTAAAAAAAAAATGTTTTAATGAAAAGGTGAATAGTGTGCCATACTTTTAGCAGAGAATGGTCAGCTGATAGTCGCAACAAGTGGATGGCCGGCAGAATCCTTATCAGGCTGATGAAAGTCATTATATTAAAATCGCGATACAATGGATAATTAAACAAATATTTGACTTTCAATATTTTGAAAGAGCAGGAAATATAAAGCAGCATTATAAATGTATAGTCCTATCATAAAATTTGTTTTGTTGTCTTCTTATTATTGTTATTTTATAAATCAAGAATGTAAGCAAGCACTATGCCACTATGCATGGGTTGGAAAGAAAAAAAAAAAAAACGGGGACCAGGCTTACATTATTGCTTTCTAAAACAAAGATAATATTAGAAAACAAAGAAAAATTGATTATCAGATACTGTAATTAAGTAGGTTCATTTGCTGTTCTAGCAGATTCTAGTATGAAATCATGAAAGAAAAATGTTTGGTTCATTATATCTTGAAGCACAACACTTGATCATGGAAAGTAACTTTCCAAGAAAAAGGTAACAGGGCTAGTGAACTGGGACAGGATACATTTTGAATGTAATACTCTGTGAGAAAAATCGAATCTTCAATACATCTTTTTTTTTCTAAAACCTATGTTTGTATTTCTTATTTAGGTACTTACCAGAACTAGGCTGAGGCGTGCTTGGGGCTGATCGCCCTGCAGAGTGTTTTCGGTGATCTGGAAAACATCAAGGATAAGAGACAGGTAAGTCTAACACGTGTATTAGTGAACAATAGTTATTAGTGATGGGCTAGGGAACTGGGACAGGGTACTACTATTTGAATGTAATACTCTGGGAGTAGAAATCTAATCTTCAATCCATTTTTTTTATTCTACAACCTACTTTGTATTCCTTATTTAGATACTTACCAGAACTAGGCTGATCAGTGCTTGGGGCTGATGATCGCCCTGCAGATTTTTTTCGGTGATCTGGAAAACATCAAGGATAAGAGACAGGTAAGTCTAACATGTGTATTAGTGAACAATAGTTATTAGTGATGGGCTAGGGAACTGGGACAGGGTACTACTATTTCAATGTAATACTCTGGGAGTAGAAATCTAATCTTCAATCCATTTTTTTTATTCTACAACCTACTTTGTATTCCTTATTTAGATACTTACCAGAACTAGGCTGATCAGTGCTTGGGGCTGATGATCGCCCTGCAGATTTTTTTCGGTGATCTGGAAAACATCAAGGATAAGAGACAGGTAAGTGTAACACGTGTATTAGTGAACAATAGTTATTAGTGATGGGCTAGGGAACTGGGACAGGGTACTACTATTTCAATGTAATACTCTGGGAGTAGAAATCTAATCTTCAATCCATTTTTTTTATTCTACAACCTACTTTGTATTCCTTATTTAGATACTTACCAGAACTAGGCTGATCAGTGCTTGGGGCTGATGATCGGCCTGCAGAGTATTTTCGTTGATCTGGAAAACATCAAGGATAAGAGACAGGTAAGTCTAAAACGTGTATTAGTGGACAAAAGTTGTTAGTGATGAGTGAATCATAATGTAAAAAAAAACCTATACAGGCCAGGTAGTGAAATATATATAGAAAATATTGTCAACAGACCCTAATAGGCATTTAATGTCATGGTCGATTTTTTTATATTTTAAATATTTGAAGTCACATTACAGAAAAAAGGATGCAAAGGCCACAGCGTATAAAATTCAGGTATTGGTGAGGTAGGGAAAGAAAAAAAAAAAGGGCCTTGGGAGGGAAAGAGAAGAAAGATGACATGAGGAAAAAGGATATAGAGGAACAACAAATGAAGGGGCATAGGGGAGTGAGGGGAACACAAAAGAAGGGCCATGGTGAGGGAGAAGGATGATATATATATATAATTATTATTTATATAGCGCCTTTCTCACAGTGCTACTCAAAGTCTTGAAGGTCATTTTCAGCGCTCGCTCTCAAAATTTAAAAAAATCGGCAGTTGGATAGTTATAGTTGTTACTTATTATTAAGAAATGTAATGGTACTCATTTGAGCGACATCAGAAGGATTAAGGGCTGAGTTGGCCCTGCTGGGATTTGAACATTTGTATCTTTGAACAGGCTTTTGTAGTCATGGCATTTTGACAATCAAGCTACCTCACCAGACTTATAAAAAGTGTGATTTTGATTCTCTCATATACAACTATGCCAGATGCATTCATATTCCATCTTTCACATTCACAATTCACATACACAAGAAATGTATGTGGATGATGGAAATTGAGTTTTGAAATATGTTTATGTAACTATATATGCTGCCTAGAATGCAACTCCTGTCATACATGATTTTTTGGCCTTACAGATATGGGTCTTTCTTTATTTGTTTAAAAAAAAAAAAAAAGGGAAATTGTAATAGCTAAAGGATAAATCGATTGTCTTGTATTCCACTTTATTCCATTTTTTTTTTGTTTTTATTTCCACACCCATGCAAAGTAATCAAAGTAATCGTATATTTAATTTTACTCACCAGCTCTCTTTTCCCTGACAGATTCGTCTCTCCTACTTGAGCTTCCTTCTCCAGTGACACTTCCTTCTCCAGTGACAACAGCCTCTTCAAGAAGCTTGTCCCGCATCTCCATCTCCCAACTGTTAAAACGCACTCTCTTTGTGGAGTGCATCAATGACATTTTCTTTTTTACAATGGCCCTGCAATCATAATACCTATAAATAAAATAAAAACATATTTTTGGTTATTGATAAACTATACTGACTTTATTTGAAAATAAGGATTTCTTACATTTTGCATCAGATACATCCAAAGAATACCAGCGGAGCTATTGGAAATGAATGACAGTGCCTGACCTTTACCACGGATTTTTTTTGTTGTAAAAAGTTATATTATAGAGATGGATAGATTAATAGAAATATATATATATAAATTCACAGGTTATTGTTGTTTTATATGAATGTAAAATTTAGTTATGTAACAAATAAATTGTTTTTTTTTTGGTAAAGTTAGTACAGTAGTCTTTGCTTATCTGTTATACATTGAAATGGACTATAAAGTGAAAATAAAGTTTTCTGATTCTGAATCAGCTAGATCAGAATCAGATAATTGGAAAGTTAAGGGGACATGAAAAGAAAACAAAATATTTTGCCTGATTCAGATAGAGGATATCATTTTCCAAACATTTAGCATTTACTTTGATTTTCTAATTAATTTCATTCTCTTGGTATCATTTATTGAAGGAGCAGCAATGCACGAATAATTTCTAACAAAACACCTGGTTGAGCCAATCAAAATTGAAATATATGTATATGCACTGTGCAGCCACCAATCAACAGCGAGAAAATAGCTTCTCTGCTGCTCCAAAGCTTGCCTAGAAAAAACATTTCAACAAATGATAAGAGAAGGACGATAATCAAATAATATACGTTATTTTGAAAGTTATTTAATTAAAATTTTATTATCTATATGAATCGTGGAAGAAACATTGATTCATGTCCTTTTAAATATATACATTTAATAATTTACTTCATTTATATACATTTAATTTACAGTCTTTTTATGTAATAACTTCCTGAGCATGTGCAGAAGCTCACAGGGTATACATATAGGGCATATTTATCAAGGTCTGGCGGACCTGATCCGACATAGCGGATCAGGTCCGACAGACCTCGCTGAATACGGCGAGCAATACGCTCGACCTATTCAGCATTGCACCAGCAGCTCACAAGAGCCGCTGGTGCAACGCCGCCCCCTGCATACTCGCGGACTATAGGACGCCAGTAGGGGGGTGTTAATCAACTCGATCGGGTTGTGTTGTTGCGAGTTTTGTCCGCCTGCTCAGAGCAGGCGGACAGGTTATGGAGCAGCGGTCTTTGTGACCGCTGCTTCATAACTGCTGTTTCTGGTGAGCCTGCAGGCTCGCCAGAAACACGGGGCATCAAGCTCCATTCGGAGCTTGATACAACATATGCCCGATAGTCTGTGATTGGATGATATCTGTCACATATACAGGTGAGCATAAACAAATATAATTGGTATAAAAATAATTGTATACATTTTAATGAAGTGTTAGAATTGCATTGTATTTTTATTAGCTATAGCTACTTCTTAATTATGTTATTTATTAAACAGCATGAGCGGTCCTTTAACAATAAGATATTTATATTATAAGGACAGGTATGTTTAGCTGATGCTGTCATGCACATACTAGAGAGTGAGACTGCAGCATGAGCGGTCCTCTAACAATAAGATATTTATATTATAAGGACAGGTATGTTTGGCTGATACTGTCATGCACATACTAGAGAGAGTGAGACTGCAGGATGAGCGGTCCTCTAACAATAAGATATTTATATTATAAGGACAGGTATGTTTGTCTGATGCAGTCGTGCACATACTAGAGAGAGTGAGACTGCAGCATGAGCGGTCCTCTAACAATAAGATATTTATATTATAAGGACAGGTATGTTTGGCTGATGCTGTCATGCACATACTAGAGAGTGAGACTGCAGCATGAGCGGTCCTCTAACAATAAGATATTTATATTATAAGGACAGGTATGTTTGGCTGATGCAGTCATGCACATACTAGAGAGTGAGACTGCAGCATGAGTGGTCCTCTAACAATAAGATATTTATATTATAAGGACAGGTATGTTTGGCTGATGCTGTCATGCACATACTAGAGAGAGTGAGACTGCAGCATGAGTGGTCCTCTAACAATAAGATATTTATATTATAAGGACAGGTATGTTTGTCTGATGCTGTCATGCACATACTAGAGAGAGTGAGACTGCAGCATGAGCGGTCCTCTAACAATAAGATATTTATATTATAAGGACAGGTATGTTTGGCTGATGCTGTCATGCACATACTAGAGAGAGTGAGACTGCAGCATGAGTGGTCCTCTAACAATAAGATATTTATATTATAAGGACAGGTATGTTTGGCTGATGCTGTCATGCACATACTAGAGAGAGTGAGACTGCAGCATGAGCGGTCCTCTAACAATAAGATAGTTATATTATAAGGACAGGTATGTTTAGCTGATGCTGTCATGCACATACTAGAGAGTGAGACTGCAGCATGAGCGGTCCTCTAACAATAAGATAGTTATATTATAAGGACAGGTATGTTTGTCTGATGCAGTCATGCACATAACAAGAGAGTGAGACTGCAGCATGAGAAAAACATACCTGGACTTAAAAAATAATACAACCAACGCTGAATGTGCAGTGGAGAGTATAGAAAACTGCACGAGAAAAGCATGAGGACGGTGCTGCTCAAAGTGAATTTGATAATAAATTGATAAGTATAATTTTTTTTATAAATGAATATTTAAAGGCACACTGAAGACAAATTTTTTATTTCAAGATTCGGGTAGAGCATAGAATTTTAATAAAATGGAATACTATTATTTTTTTTTATTAATATTTAGTCAGTCTCCTTGGAGCTTGATTTGAAAAAGAAGGAATGTAAATAATTGTAAAGCTTAAAGGGACATGAAAGCCAATTTTTTTATTTCTTAATTTAGAAAGAGAATGTCATTTTAAACAACTTTCTAATTTACTTCTATTATCTAATTTGCTTCATTCTCTTGATATCACTTGCTGAAAAGCAGATCTAGATATGTTCAGTAGCTGCTGATTGGTTGCTGCACCTAAAGGCCTTGTGTGATTGGCTCTAAAGAATTTAGCAAATTAGATAATAGAAGTAAATTGGAAAGTTGTTTAAAATTGCATGCCCTATCTGAATCATGAAAGTTTAATTTTAACTAGACTGTCCCTTTAAGAAATGGAACAATTTTTGGTTCAGCATCTTGGATAGCGATTGCTGATTGGTGGCAACATTTAGCCAACAATCATCAAGCAGTACCCAGGTACTGACCCAAGGATGGGCTGGCTCATAGGCTTACATTCATTCTTTTTCCAATAAAGAGATAGTTACCAAGGGGTTAATTTATCAAGCTCAATACGGGGCTTCATGCCCCTGAGGCTCGCAGGAAAAGTTATGAAGCAGCTGTCATTTATCGATGTGCGGCGGACATGATACGCTACATCGTATCATTTCCCCTCGCACATTAATACATTGACCCCCAAGAGAACACAGAAAATTTGATAATAGGAGTAAATTAGAAAGTTGATAAAAATAAATATTGATGCTCTATCGGAATCGAGAAATAAATAATTTTGGTTAAGTGTCCCTTTAAGTTTGAATCTGCCTTTGTGCCCCATAAAGTGGATTAAAGTTTATCCCTTGCCTTTATTTATAAATCATGAGAAGTAAAATATATATAATCCAAAAAAAGAATATATTTGGTATTTTTTGGGCAAAGTTTCCATCTTTAATTCTGTAAATATTATAAAAAAGGCCTTAAATGGATAATTAATAAAATAGTAAACACAAAAATTTTATTTCAAGATAGAGATGAAAATTTAAACAATTATATAATTTAATAGTAAGTCATTAATTCTTCATTCACATGGAATCTTTATTTGAAAGCAGGAATGAGCATTTTTTAGGTGCAGAATTGGTTTAATAAATGTTGCCAGTTGCCACCAATCTCAAAAGCTCGCCAGGGGGTACTAAAACAAAAAATGGGACGGCTATGTCCTGTCCTTAAATTATCAAGCTACAATTTCAAATAAAGATAAGAGAAAAAAGACTAATTAATAATAAAATAGGAGTCATTAGAAAGTTGATTAACAAATAAATGCTCTAGCAGAATCATGAAATATATTTTCAGAGTTTACTATCCCTGGCTTTAAGCTTGACTTACATTCCTGCTTTTTCAAATAAAGATGCCATGACAATGAAAAATAATATTAAATTGAATGTATTTCTTTAGTTTACACATTTTGGCCTGTGTAGTATGTACACACAGGCTAACTAGAGTTAGTTTATTTTTACTATAAAAGAAAATTGATTTTGAAAACTTACCGGTGCTTGACACAGGCGGCTGTACGCTCCACTCCCCCAACTGCGAAGACAGCATCGCAAACAGTGTCCCATGCCGCTTGCTTGGCCGACGAGGAAACACTTGATCAAAATAAAAGGTGCCTAACTTTGAGCACAGCTGACACTAGGCACCAATTTTCATCGGCTGTAAAAATTGGCCCTCTGTGCCTTGGTGATGTGGCAGCACGCTCTTCAATAGCATCAGACTCAGAGGAACTTGTTGTAAGTGGCCTCCTCCGCTTACTAATATGTTTTTTGGCACTGGTGTGCTCACCATGCCTCTCCTTGTCCCTACCTAGCCTAGTAGTACTAGTACTACCAACTAGGTCCCTAAAGTTTAACTGCCTAATCCTATCCCTATGATGAATCCGACGCCTAGATTCCTTACCTCTATCACTATCCCTATTACCTTCTCCACGGTCCCTATCCCTACCTCTAGTACTACTCTCCCTAGCTACACTGTCGCTATCTCTAATGTCCCCCCTATCACCTCCATGAACAATAGCAATTTCAGACATTCTTTCTCTCCAACAACCTGCTCTCTGTCTTCAGTCTTCAACTCACAAAAAAATTTAAGAATAAGATATGTTACATGGGTGTGGCTATAGTGTGCAGACTGCAGGAGTGATGCAAGCATAATTAGGCTGCATGATTGGCTGCACACTGCACACACAGTATAAATAATTAATTATAAAGATAGTGTTTAAAAACTTTAAAATAAAATAAATGACATATTACAATTACAAATACATTTATTATTGTTAATATATTACAGTCATTTAAAAGTGGAATACAATATACATTTCATTTAGGAATAATATTTGATATGATTAAATAATATCAAATCGATTAGAAAAACAAATCGAATGTATCAGAAATAATCGAACCGTATCGTATACGAAATTACAAAACGTCAGAAATTAATATTCGGACCGAATTTAAATTCGGAACAAAATTACGTATCGGTCCAAAATTACGTATCGGACCGAAATTACGTATCGGTCCGAAATTCGAATTGCGGTTACGAATGCATCCGAAAGAACGAATTAACGAAACTACGAACGGTACCGAAACGAATAAGAAGGCATTACCGAATTGATTTGACCGAACCGAGCCGAAAAAATAAAAAAACTAATCGAAACGAAACGAAACAGATTTTTAGACCGTGCACATGTCTATAAATGACGTCATCCAAGATGGCGTCCGTCGAATTCCGATTGGCTGATAGGATTCTATCAGCCAATCGGAATAAAGGTAGGAAAAATCTGATTGGCTGATTGAATCAGCCAATCAGATTGAGCTTGCATTCTATTGGCTGATCGGAACAGCCAATAGAATGCGAGCTCAATCTGATTGGCTGATTGGATCAGCCAATCGGATTGAACTTCAATCTGATTGGCTGATTCAATCAGCCAATCAGATTTTTCCTACCTTAATTCCGATTGGCTGATCCTATCAGCCAATCGGAATTGAAGGGACGCCATCTTGGATGACGTACCTTAAAGGAGCCTTCATTCGTCGGTAGTCCGTCGGGCCAGCAGGATGTTCCGCGTCGGAGGTCTGCAAGATGGATCCTGAAGAAGAAGATTGAAGACCCCGCTTGGAAGATGACATCGCCCGGATGGAAGACTTCTTCAGCGCCGCTTGGAGGATCACTTCATCGGATGGAAGACTTCTTCAGCGCCGCTTGGAGGATCACTTTATCGGATGGAAGATTTCTTCAGCGCACCTTGGAGGATAACTTCTGCCGCTCCGGATCTCCTCTTCAGTTCCATCGCTGCTCGGCTGAGTGAAGACAACTCAAGGAAGGATGATATTCAGGGGGGTAGTGTTAGGTTTTTTAAGGGGGGTTTGGGTTAGATTAGGGGTATGTGGGTGGTGGGTTTTAATATTGGGGGGGGTTGTATTTTTCTTTTACAGGCAAAAGAGCTGAATTCTTTGGGGCATGCCCACAAAAGGCCTTTTTAAGGGCTGGTAAGGTAAAAGAGCTTTGAACTTTTTTAATTTAGAATAGGGTAGGGCATTTTTTTATTTTGGGGGGCTTTGTTATTTTATTAGGGGGCTTAGATTAGGTGTAAGTAGCTTAAAATTGTTGTAATATTTTTTAAATGTTTGTAACTTATTTTTTTTATTTTTTGTAACTTAGCTTTTTTTATTTTTTGTACTTTAGTTAGTTTATGTAATTGTATTTAATTGTAGTGATTTGTAGTTAATTTATTTAATTAATTTAATGATAGTGTAGTGTTAGGTTTAATTGTAACTTAGGTTAGGATTTATTTTACAGGTAATTTTGTATTTCTTTTAGCTAGGTAGTTATTAAATAGTTAATAACTATTTAATAGCTATTGTACCTAGTTAAAATAAATTGAAATTTGCCTGTAAAATAAAAATAAATCCTAAAATAGCTACAATATAATTATTATTTATATTGTAACTATATTAGGGTTTATTTTATAGGTAAGTATTTAGTTTTAAATAGGATTAATTTAGTTCATAAGATAAATATTATTTAGATTTATTTAATAATATTTAAGTTAGGGGGTGTTAGGGTTAGTGTTAGACTTAGGTTTAGGGGTTAATAATTTTATTACAGTGGCGGCGGTGTAGTGGGGGGCAGGATAGGGGTTAATAAATTTATTATAGGTGGCGACGGTGTAGGGGGGGGCAGATTAGGGGTTAATAAATTTAATATAGGTTGCGGCGGGGTCCTGGAGCGGCGGTTTAGGGGTTAAACTATTTATTTAGTTGCGGCGAGGTGCGGGATCAGCAGGATAGGGGTTAATAACTTTATTATAGAGGGCGACTGTATAGGGGGGGCAGGATAGTGGTTACTAGGTATAATGTAGGTTGCGGCGGTGTCCGGGAGCGGCGGTTTATGGGTTAATACATTTATAAGAGTTGCGGCGGGGTCTAGGAGCGGCGGTTTAGGGGTTAGTAACTTTATTGAGTTGCGGGGGGCTCCGGTATAGGGGGTAGAACAGTGTAGTTTAGTGTGGGTGCTTAGTGACAGGCTAGCAATAAAGCTGTCAAAAAGCCGAAGAGCAGCGAGATCGGATGAGTGATAACTATCACAGTCCGCTGCTCTTCGCCCCGTACTTGGTGCGCGGCTTTTTGACAGATTTATTGATAACTTAGGCAAATTTTTTCAGGTCCGCGGCGACGATGGTAGGCGAGCTTAGGCGGGCGTATTGGGCCAGCGAAGGCAGAAAAGTTGACACGTTGATAACTACCCCCCCATATGTGTATACACATATACTTAGCTTTAAGATACCTGTGTCTATAACACATATGGCTCCTACAAAACTCTTCTATGTGTTTAAATATCTAACTATCTTTGTTCTCAGTTAACAGATAGACAATGATTAACATACAATCACATATATACATATGTAGTTATTAATTAAATATTTGAGATATTTCACATATAGCTCTTACACAACATTTCTACTATGTGTTTAATATTTTATTTCTAATTTAAAGGGCCACTGTAAGTAAATATTTTCTATGCCTGTTACTAACTAACTACCCCAAATATGCTTTTTATCAATAGCATTTCATTAACATATCTCTACCGTATATCAGAAATCTTGTCTGCAAATTTAATTGTTTTCCAAACCCACTCCATGGGTATCCTTTGCTCTGTACCAATCCGTTTACAATACCTAGGTTTCAAAATGGCGCTTTAAACACAATTTCATTGGTTTAAGTATTTTGAACACACAGTGCTGAAAATAGTGGGCAGGATAACGTGACATCATCAGGGAATAAAAGATATAACTTTTATAACGCTATGAAACTTCGTTTTGGAGAAAATATAGGTCAGTAGGTTTTAATTAATGTTTATTAACTTTAATATGTTAGTTGTTTAGCTTAAAAATTATAACAGAAAGTAATCCTTTAAGCTAATATTTTTATTACATTTGCCTTATATGTACCTTATCAAGTTAATCATGATATCCTGTAATATAGCACATCTCAGTACTTATTTTCAAGACATATCTATCATTTGCTCTTTATACAGCATTTATTATGCGCTTAATAAATCACCTACTCAGGTCCAAATAGTAAGATAGGAGCTGTTCTATAGTTGTATGTATTCTCTTATCATCTTTTTATCCAGTCCTGTCTATTTTTCCTTACATTTATACAAATCGATTTTGATAGCTGTATAGTATCAATGTTAAATGATTCAGTTGAATATATTCTCTATTCATTTGCTCTGTTTAATCATTTTTATTGAGGGGTAGTCAAAAGGAAAAAAATTAACAGTCTGTTACAATTTAATACAGAGTGTTCTTTGACAACAACAGAAAATTGATTGATTATTACATCAGAAATTCCAGAACACGACAGTAAGCAAAGTTCCTAGCAGCTATTTTATATATCATCATTACAAAAGCCAGTATTGTACGTATATGAAACGATTCTGCACCTATACAACATCTTTTATACCATCAGTATGTGCTAGGACGTCTCCTGTTATATTTTCCAAATGTAACTAAAATTTTGTGTAATTTCATGCGCTTCTGTATTATTGATTGCCAGCACATATCTTAGGGCACTGATTAACCTGGAGATGGTGCTTTTGCTGACAGCTGAGTTAAGCTAAGACTCTCAGCTATTTAAGCCGCTATGACTACAGGAACAAAAGACTTTTACTAAGTATCACATAAGTCCCTACAGTGCGGTCAATATTACAACGCTTGTCTGCTTTCATTTGGAGTACCACCTCTATGTGTGGCTTACCGTATCAAGACTAGTGTGCTGTAACCATTGTGTGGGTTAACGCTTTAACATCGGCTTATATATTTGGATTATACTTGAACAGTGTTTTCTTTCCTGATTAAGCTTTTTTGTATACTCTCTGCCAGTAGCTCCCCTGAGATTTAAGTTTCACTCTGAGATTGTTTTTTCATTTAACTAATTATACACTATGTGTGAAGTTTATAGGTGTGTGCACTTTTAACTACTCAGCTACTTCAAAATTCCCTTTCATGCTACTAGATGTATGCAAGCGCCTAACCTTCTAGCCATAACTGATTCATGTCTAAGAGTAGTGTGACAATACCTTACAGAGTTAGTACTTTAACATGTATGTTATATTGAATACTAGTCCTGAATCTTAAGCATAAATATTCAAATATTTCTATTATGTTCATAACCTGTCCAAGGTTTCTTACTACATAGTTTAAACAGTAACATGTTCCCTCTTCAGGGTTAACTATATACCATCACTTATATCTAACTGTGTTTATGGTAATACTTCATAAAGCTTTGAACCTCTCTATGGGTAACTACCTTAGTACCTCTACTTAATACCTCAGCTTCGCTCTGTAAGTGGCCAAGACAGGGCGATACGTTGTGCAAAACTATATTTTTAAGGTATGCCCTTTTTATATTACTGTGTATAGCATTATACTAGATAACATTTTTTAGATAGAGAGGTCCCAACATATAACAATGTACCGACACAGGACTACCTCAAGGTGAACCAAGGTGAGCGTATATAAATAGCGCTTATTACTTGACACACAAAACGGTTTCATAAGGGATATAAAAATATTTTGCAATCCTATACATATGTAATTGATGCCTGAGTTATAAGAAGAATAGCTTAGTCTCTCACCCTACAGCAATAGGAAGTGAACATATGCTTTTTTGTTGTTACATAAAACAGGGTCTGTGGCAATATATTAGAACATCTCTGAATATTATTTGCACATCTGGCATTAACCTCGTAGTCACAAACAAATCACATAAGTGCCATACACTATAAAGTTAGTCATTTGGAAATTGTCATGTCTCAAGGGGACTAAAAGGTAACCTAAAGTTCTGTTGGCATTATATTGTTGAAGCATGATTCACACTTTGCTCTTGACATATTACTATTAACCTAGCAATATAAAGAATTGTAAATGCTACTGCTATTCTCTAGTTCACGTTCTAGTTAAAAATGTTACATTGCACCATGGCCCAAGAGTAGCCCTTGAGATATATTACCCCCTTTGTTATGTCATTTGTGTATGCATAAGTCCAAGAGTGGCCATTAGTTTAATTGGGGAACCCTAAAATATAAAATGAGGTTTACTTTCTGTTGCTACATGAACAGTACAGACGCTAATTTGAACCCTGGAATAGGAGATACTCACCTAGATTACGAGTTTTGAGCGCTATAGGGAAAGTAAAGAACGCCACAAAAGTTGCGTTATTTAATTCCCTATAGCGCTGCCATTACAAGTTTAAAAAAACCCGGCTTGTGCGGGCGATATGGCTGCGTTGAGCTCCATACCGCACACAAAAGCAGCAGTGTTTAGACATCAATGGGGAGAGCCGGCAAAAAAAAAAGCCTAACACCTGCAATCGCAGAAACAAAAGCTCCGTAACGCAGCCCCATTGATGTCTATAGGGAAAAAGAAACTACAGTTTAAACCTAATAACCTAACATAAACCCTGAGTCTAAACACTCCTAATCTGCTGCCCCTGACATTGCCGATACATGCCTACAGTTATTAACCCCTAATCTGCCGCTTCCAATATTGCCGCCACTAATAACCTAACATAAACCCTGAGTCTAAACACTCCTAATCTGCTGCCCCTGACATTGCCGATACATGCCTACAGTTATTAACCCCTAATCTGCCGCTCCCAATATTGCCGCCACTAAGTTTAAAAAAACCCGGCTTGTGCGGGCGATATGGCTGCGTTGAGCTCCATACCGCACACAAAAGCAGCAGTGTTTAGACATCAATGGGGAGAGCCGGCAAAAAAAAAAGCCTAACACCTGCAATCGCAGAAACAAAAGCTCCGTAACGCAGCCCCATTGATGTCTATGGGGAAAAAGAAACTACAGTTTAAACCTAATAACCTAACATAAACCCTGAGTCTAAACACTCCTAATCTGCTGCCCCTGACATTGCCGATACATGCCTACAGTTATTAACCCCTAATCTGCCGCTCCCAATATTGCCGCCACTATACTAAAGTTATTAACCCCTATTGCACCGCACCCCAACATCGCCGCAACTATATTAAAGTTATTAACCCCTATTCCGCCGCTCCCGATATTGCCACAACCTAAATAAAGCTATTAACCCCTAAACCTCTGGCCTCCCACACCACAACCACTAAATAAACATATTAACCCCTAAACCGCCAGCCCCCCACATCGCAACAACCTAAATTAAACTATTAACCCCTAACCCTAACGTAACCCTAACATAACCTTAACCCTAACACATCCTAACTTTAACATAATTAAACTAGATCTAAATGAAATTTACAATTATTAACTAAATAATACCTAGTTAAAACTAAATACTTACCTGTGAAATAAAACATAAGATGGCTACAATATAACTAATAGTTACATTGTAGCTAGCTTAGGTTTTATTTTTATTTCATAGGTAAGTTTGTATTAATTTTAACTAGGTAGACTAGTTAGTAAATAGTTAATAACTATTTACTAACTACCTAGTTAAAATAAATACAAACTTACCTGTGAAATAAAACCTAACCTGCCTTACACTAAAACCTAACATTACAAAAAATAAAAAAAAACAACAATTAAGAAAAAAAAAAACGAAATTATCCAAAAAAAATTAAGATTATTCCTGTCCTAATACCCTTACAACCCCCCCCCCCAAAATAAAAAAGCCTAATCTAGAATAAACTACCAAGGGCCCTTAAAAGGGCCTTTTGTAGGGCATTGCCCTGAGTTAAACAGCTCTTTTGCTTAAAAAAAAAAATACAATCACCCCCTAACACTATACAAACCCCCACCCCCAAACTACCAAGGGCCATTAAAAGGGCCTTTTGTAGGGCATTGCCCTGAGATAAACAGCTCTTTTTCTCCAAAAATTACAAACACCCCTTAACACTATACAAACCCCCACCCCTGAAACTATCAAGGGGCCTTACAAGGCATTTTGTAGTTAAACGGCTCTTTTGCTACAAAAAATAAAACACCCCCTAAAAATATACATTACACAAAATAAATCATCATCCAAAATAAAAAAGAATTACACCTAATCTAACAGCCCTATCAAAATAAAAAAGCCCACCTAAAATAAAAAAAACCTAGCCTACAATAAACTACCAATGGCCCTTAAAAGGGCCTTTTGTGGGGCATTGCCCCAAAGATATCAGCTCTTTTACCAGTAAAAAAATACAACCCCCCCAACAGTAAAGCCCACCACCCAACCAATCCCCTCCAAATAAAAAATACTATCTAAAATAACCTAAGCTAACCATTGCCCTGAAAAGGGCATTTGTATGGGCATTTAGCTCTTTTACATTGCCCAAACCCTAATCTAAAAAAACCCCACCCAAAAAACCCTTAAAAAAAAACTAACACTAACCCCCGATGATCCACTTACATTAGTTGAAGTCCCGCTTAAAGGATCCATCCAGCCAGGGAAGTCATCATTCATGCAGCAAAAAGTCTTCATCCAGGTGGCCTCTTCTATCTTCATCCAGCTGGTGAAGTCCTCATCCATGCGGCAAGAAGTCCTTATCCAGACTGCCTCTTTGATCTTCATCCAACCGGCGCTGAGTGGGTCCATCCTGAAGACATCCGGCGCGGAGTATCCTCTTCATACGGTTGCTGCCGTATACTGATTCTTCAATGCAAGTGACGAAATCCAAGATGGCATCCTTTGCATTCCTATTGGCTGAAAGATTCCAATCAGCCAATAGGAATTAGAGCTGCTAAAATCCTATTGGCTGTTCCAATCAGAAGAATCAGTATACGGCGACAACCGTATGAAGAGGATGCTCCGCACCGGATGTCTTCAGGGGATGTAATTAGATACTTTTTGTAATTTTTAGAGTAGTGTTAGGATTTTTTATTGGTAGTTTAGTTTTATTTAATTGGTAGTTAGTTTAATTTTAGTTTAATAATTATAATAGTTTAATTGTTAGTTTAAAATTATTTTTTTAAATTTGACAGGTAAGTTTTAATTTAAGATAGGGAAATTGTAATTTTAATATAAAGTAAGGGGGTCGTTAGGTTTAGGGGTTAATAGTTTATTTTAGTTTATTTCGTTGTGGGGGGGCTTTCGGTTTAGGGGTTAATAGTTTATTTTATTGTGGGGGCTTGTGGTTTAGGGGTTAATAGATTTATTATAGCGGCAGTGTGGGCGGATGGCAGATTAGGGGTTAATAATATTTAAATAGTAGAAGAGAAAAAAGGCCAATGGCACTACTTATATAAATAGGTTAACCCTCTATTTCCCACTAAAAAAGAGGGACTGTGTCCCTAAATTATAATGTATTATCGGGATAGAGTAGGGGCTATGTAGTATTGCAATAACAAAATCAACCCAAGAGATGCAAAGAGGCTCTCACCCTTTGAAAAAGCCGTTAGGGCGAAACATGTCAGGGACGTTAGGGAAATGGCGAGGAGTCTTTAAACTCCTGTATTTTAGATTGCCTCAGGGTGCTTTTTCTAGTTAGTTGGTAACGCTAAGATATAATTATTTTTGGTTAAGTTATAATCAATATAGTGAATACAGCTCTCATAGAGGAGTTATACGATGCAAAGACTGAGGTTTAGCTTCTACTCACTTTAACAATCACGGCTATATTTCTAACCATCGAACCTATTAAATACAGTCCTGGTCTATACGAGGGCTGGCATTAGATACTGTCTCTCATTGTACTTACCGATTAGAGGTAAAGGTGTCAGTAATTTTTACGCTAGAGTTATCTGTACAGACCATACGGGAGGACGGATCAACAATAGGAATATGTAATTAGACTAAGTGTAAGAAGCGTCATAGACCTTATTTCTGCAGCTACACACTGGGCATTATCTTTAATAAAGATGAACCAGACGTAAGAACACAAACTTATATATAAACACGCTCAATGTTTAAGATGTTATTTACATCGTTCTTAGCCAAATATTTTAATAACTTGTTTTGTGTTGTTCAGAGCTTAATCTAAAACAAGGACAAATATATATATGTCTATATAATGTAACTGAGACCCAAGTGCAATCAATAGTTAAGTGTACAATTGGATCAATAATCACAGAAGAAATCTGTTTTTGTTATTTAAACACTCGACCGCATATTATTGAACGCACATTATAGGCTACCTACCAACCACGGTAGGGGTTATATCAGTTGATGCAGATATAGACTTCAACTTTTATAGTGCTTCTCAAGCATTTAGTCGCGATCGCTCTGCTGATCGCTTTTTCTTCTTTGCCTGTTTCGGCGCGGTAGCGCTTCCTTGGTTGCCTAGCAACCCTGTTTGGCACCGGCCCCTTCTGCTGACGTCAGAAGGGCTTCTTACTCCGGCGTCTCTTCTCCTCGGTGCCTGTTTGTTCTCATTTCCCGGCTTGTGAGTACTAATTTGAAATACTTTATATTTGAACTGCTGGCTTACTAGACTTCTACCCTGCTTAACCCCTATCTGCCTGACTACACGTTGCTGGACATATGCTTGCTTGATTATTCTACTGGTTAACCCCTATCTGCCTGATTACATGTTGCTGGACATTGCTTGCTTGATTATTCTACTGGTTAACCCCTATCTGCCTGATTACACGTTGCTGGACATTGCTTGCTTGATTATTCTACTGGTTAACCCCTATCTGCCTGATTACACGTTGCTGGACGTTGCTTGCTTGATTATTCTACTGGTTAACCCCTATCTGCCTGACTACACGTTGCTGGACATATGCTTGCTTGATTATTCTACTGGTTAACCCCTACCTGCCTGATTACACGTTGCTGGACATTGCTTGCTTGATTACTCTTGTGGTTAACCCTATCTACACGAAGTTTCTTCTCCTGACCCTGCAGTACCAACCTCCAGTCTGTTTCAGTGAGTATATTATACTGTAGCTGTCGCAGGGTCAGGTCCTGGTATATACTCACAGTGCTAGGGTGTTACAAACCTCATTCTAGCATTTGGGTCTAACTCTGGACTTAACCTATCCTGACATTACAAACAGGCCATATAATGGACCCTGGTGAGTTATCCAGAGCTGTGGCTCTACAGGGACAGCTTCTTGGAACCCACTCTGCACACCTGCAATCCCTGGATTCTAAATTGGATCAAATTACTGCTCTTTTGCATAATCTCTCTCCACCTTCACAAGTCTCAGCAACTCCTGTTGTTCCTGCGGCCAGTTCTAACCCTGCATTTAATCCGCCACAACCTGCAGAACAGTTAATTCCCAGAATTCCGCTACCGGATAAATATGACGGCAACCCTGAAGACTGTCGAGGATTTCTTAATCAGTGCCGCCTTCACTTCAGAAATAATCCTCTGATGTTTGTTTCCTCTTCCTCCAAGATCATCTTTTGATTTCTCTTATGAAAGGTAAAGCCTTGGCTTGGGTTTCTCCACTGTTGGAAAAGGATGATCCTTTGCTCCACGATATTGACACTTTTGTATCCATATTTTATTCCGTGTTTGATAAACCTGGAAGGTCAGCGGCTGCCGAAGCAGGACTTTTAGATTTAAGGCAGGGTTCTCTTTCTGTAGCACAATACGCTATAGAATTCCGGACTTTAGTTGCTGAAACTATGTGGAATCATGGGGCCCTGCGTGCAGCGTTTTGTAAAGGTCTTTGTGATCGTTTAAAAGACGAACTGGTTTATAGGGATCTTACTGATTCTCTAGAGGAACTCATCAATTTATGTATCAAGTTAGATGCTCGTTACTCTGAGCGTCTCCATGAACATGACCGTAACAGAAGATCCTTTATCAAATCTACTTTCCGTCCTATGTCTCGTTCACCAAACCTTCCTGCTCCGAATACTTCTATCTCTGAATCAAGTGAACCCATGGAGGTTGGTGCAATTAAGTTATCTGAAGCTGAACGTCTCAGAAGGCGTAATCTTGGACTATGTCTTTACTGTGGTATTAAGGGGCATATGTTAAAAGATTGTCCAACCCGTCCAGTAAAAGCCAGGGCTTAACTCCAGAAAGAGGGACTGAGTTAAGCCAAATATCTTTTCCTACCCTCAATCCCAAGCTGTTTGTTCCAGTCACCTTCCGTTTTGGTAACACCAAGTTCCAGGCTCAAGCAATCATCGATTCTGGAGCTGCAGGAATGTTTATGGATTCGGATTTTGTCAATTCCTTTCGGATTCCTTTGCTTTCCAAGAGCCAAGTAATTAAGGTCACTACTGTCAGAGGTCAACCCTTAGGTTCAGGAATCATTCAATATTCTACGATACCACTTCTTATGTCTGTAGGAGTACTTCATTCGGAAACCATCTGTTTTGACATCATCTCTTCTCCTCAGTTTCCTTTAATTTTGGGACTTCCTTGGCTACAACTTCATGATCCGGATTTTTCCTGGTCTAAAGGGGAACTTGTTACTTGGGGATCTTCTTGTTTCAAACAGTGTCTTCAGAATACTCCCAAACCTTCTAGTACAGTTGTGGCAGTTTTGGACATTCCTTATTCCTTGCCTGTACAATATCATTCTTTTTGTGATGTCTTTTCTAAGAAAGATGCTGAAATATTACCTCCACATCGGACCTTTGATTGTCCCATTGACCTACTACCTGGAGCACCTCTTCCTAAGGGTAAAACATACCCACTTTCTCGTCAAGAAAACGTTTCACTCGAAGAATACATCAAGGATAATTTGGCCCAAGGTTTTATTCGCCCTTCTTCCTCTCCGGTAGGAGCAGGTTTTTTCTTTGTTGAAAAAAAAGATGGAGGTCTTCGTCCTTGCATTGACTATTGTGCTCTTAATCAGATTACAATCAAGAATTGTTATCCCCTTCCTCTCATTCCCGAATTGTTTGATCGTCTCAAGGGTGCTTCCATCTTTACCAAATTGGATCTTCGTGGGGCATTTAATTTGGTCAGGATTCGTAAAATGGACGAGTGGAAAACAGCCTTCAACACTAGGTTCGGACACTATGAATATTTAGTTATGCCTTTTGGGTTATGCAATGCCCCTGCAGTTTTTCAACATTTTGTTAATGAAATATTCAGAGACTATCTTAATCAATTCGTCATTATCTATCTTGATGATATTTTGATTTATTCTCGGACTTTACAGGATCACGTTCATCATGTTAGACTAGTACTCCAGAGATTACGTGAAAATTCTCTCTTTGCCAAGCTTGAAAAGTGCTCTTTTCATCAAGAATCTATTCATTTCTTGGGCTACATCATTTCACCGTCTGGATTTAAGATGGATTCTGACAAACTGTCGGCTATTATAGATTGGCCTAGACCAACTTCCTTAAAATCTCTTCAGAGATTTCTGGGGTTTGCCAATTACTACCGTAAATTCATAAAGGACTTTGCTAACATCTCGGCACCTCTTACTGCTCTTACTAAGAAGGGTCAGGATTGCAAGCATTGGTCTGATGAAGCCTTACAGGCCTTTGAATCTTTGAAGTCTGCATTTACTTCGGCTCCTATTCTTTGCCATCCAGTTCCGAGTCTCCAATTCATCCTTGAAGTGGATGCTTCTCTAATCGCTGCTGGGGCTGTACTATCTCAGCGAAATCCTGTCACTAGCAAAATTCTTCCTGTGGGGTTCTTCTCCAAGAAGTTTAATTCTTCAGAACTGAATTATGACGTCGGTAACAAAGAACTGTTAGCTATTAAGATGGCTATGGAAGAATGGAGACATCTGCTTGAAGGCACGGTTCAACCATTTCTTATTCTCACGGATCATAAAAATCTTCTGTATCTTCATACTGCTAAACGCCTCAACTCGCGTCAAGCCCGATGGGCTCTGTTCTTTTCCAGATTTAATTTTGTCCTCTCTTATATTCCTGGTTCTAAGAACACTAAAGCGGATGCTTTATCCAGACAATTTCTGGCCTCTGATTCTACATTATTGGATTCTGAACCCATTCTCCGTCCTGCTAAAGTTCTAGCTCAGTTGTCTACTTTTCCTTTCCAAGCATTACAGTCTGCTCAAGCCTCTATTCCTTCCTCTTATAACATACCTCCTGGGATCTTGTTTGTACCTACAGAATTCCGTCTCAAACTTCTTCGTTGGGCTCATGATAATATTTTGTCTGGACATCCAGGAGTACGTAATACATTGTGGAAACTCAAACAACATGTCTGGTGGCCTTCTATGGTCAAAGATGTCAAGGATTATGTTGCAGCTTGTAATTCCTGTACCTCTAATAAACAGTCTTCTTGTTTACCTCTTGGACTCTTACAACCTCTACCTGTTCCATATTATCCCTGGTCTCATGTTTCCATGGACTTTATTACAGACCTTCCTAATTCTGCCGGAAACAAGACCATATGGGTTGTGGTAGACAGATTTTCCAAAGCAGCTCATTTTGTTCCTCTACCTGGATTACCATCTGCACAGAAACTCGTTGAACTGTTTATACTCCATATCACCAGATTACATGGTTTTCCTTTGGACATTGTTTCTGATCGAGGAGTTCAATTTGTCTCAAGATTCTGGAAATCTCTATGCAAACAATTTGGAGTTACCATATCTCTATCTACTGCCCATCATCCTCAATCCAACGGTCAAACTGAGCGGGTAAACCAATCTCTTGAATCCTATCTCAGGCACTATGTTAATCATCAGCACTCCAATTGGTCTCAACTTCTTCCTTTAGCAGAACTTGCTTACAATTCCCGTTTCAATTCCTCTTTACAGACTTCTCCTTTCAAGGCAGCCTATGGATTTGTACCTAGAACTTTTCCTATGTCTTCTGGGGGTTCTGGAGTTCCTCGAGCAGATCGAACTGTGAAGAATCTCTGTAAACACTGGAAGAAGATTCGGGAAATTCTTCTCCTCTCTTCTCAAAAGTATAAACGATTTGCTGATCGCAAACGCCATAAGGCACCTTCATTTCGCACTGGAGACAAAGTTTGGATATCCACCAGATTCATTCGTCTCAAACAACCTTGTGCTAAATTGGGTCCTAAATACATTGGACCATTTAGGATTGTTTCCAAGGTATGTTCTACTGCCTACAGGGTGGCTTTACCAGACACCCTGAAGATTCATCCTGTATTTCACGTATCTCTTAAACCGGCAGTCTCTAACCGGTTTTCCACCAAATGTAAAGTTCCCTCTCCGTTTCTTGTGGATGGTACTTCAGAATTCGAGATCAGTCAAACTCTTGATTCCAAATTATGGGGTAACCGTTTATATTATTTGGTCCATTGGAAGGGATATCCCATCACTGAACGTTCCTGGGAACCTGCTTCTCATGTCCGCGCCTCTGCTTTGATCAAACAGTTCCACGCCCAGAATCCTTCAAAACCTGTTCGTGTTCCCCGGAGGGGTCCGTGAGGAGGGGGCACTGTCGCGATCACTCTGCTGATCGCTTTTTCTTCTTTGCCTGTTTCGGCGCGGTATCGCTTCCTTGGTTGCCTAGCAACCCTGTTTGGCACCGGCCCCTTCTGCTGACGTCAGAAGGGCTTCTTATTCCAGCGTCTCCTCTCCTCGGTGCCTGTTTGTTCTCATTTCCCGGGTTGTGAGTACTAATTTGAAATACTTTATATTTGAACTGCTGGCTTACTAGACTTCTACCCTGCTTAACCCCTATCTGCCTGATTACACGTTGCTGGACATTGCTTGCTTGATTATTCTTCTGGTTAACCCCTATCTGCCTGACTACACGTTGCTGGACATTTGCTTGCTTGATTATTCTACTGGATAACCCCTATCTGCCTGATTACACGTTGCTGGACATTGCTTGCTTGATTATTCTACTGGTTAACCCCTATCTGCCTGACTACACGTTGCTGGACATTTGCTTGCTTGATTATTCTACTGGTTAACCCCTACCTGCCTGATTACATGTTTCTGGACATTGCTTGCTTGATTACTCTTGTGGTTAACTCTATCTACACGAAGTTTCTTCTCCTGACCCTGCAGTACCAACTTCCAGTCTATTTCAGTGAGTATATTATACTGTAGCTGTCGCAGGGTCAGGTCCTGGTATATACTCACAGTGCTAGGGTGTTACAAACCTCATTCTAGCATTTGGGTCTAACTCTGCACTTAACCTATCCTGACACATTTAGAGCGATAATGAACATAATCTACATATAATCCAGTGAGCAGTTTACAACTCCCATGCTTTATTTGCTAATTCAGTAGTATATCATGTTCAGTTAAGATGTTACATAGAAGCTCTGTTTAATGCACAGAAGGTATATCAAACCCCAGTGGGCGTGCACCTCCCACCAATCACGTATAATTCCCACCCTACACTCAAGCTGAAAATACAGTGTTATTATTTATATCCGGTGGATACAATTCAACCTCCTGATATACTGTATTGAGAGTAGGTGTAAGTAACTGATTAGACAGTCAGTTTCACTATCTTACAGGACATTTATATATCTTAGCATCCTCTTATTCAACCAACTACGACTAGGGTCACTTTGACCGCTATTTGGCTCCTGAGAGTGTTTTTAACTATGCATTTTCTTATGTTTTATGTGTGAATTTCATTTAATAAAAGTTATGTTTTAAATTTTGAGCAGCAACTGTTCACTTTTTGAACACAGTTATCTCTCTTCTTGCAATCCAATTTTGCCAATCAATTAATGTTAATTCATGATATATTAACCCCTTGTGTGCTATATATGTAGTCTTTCTTTCCAAGTGAGAGCCTCTTTGCATCTCTTGGGTTGATTTTGTTAATATTTAAATAGTGTTTGCGAGCCGGAGGGCGGTGGTTTAGGGGTTAATAGGTTTATTATAGTGGCGACAATGTTGGGGAGTGGCAGAATAGGGGTTAATACATTTTATTAGTGTCGGAGATGTCAGGAGCAGCAGATTAGGGGTTAATGAGTTTATTATAGTGTTTGCGATGCAGGAGTGCCTCGGTTTAGGGGTTAAGAGGTAGTTTATGGATGTTTAGTGTACTTTGTAACAGTTTCGTTATGAGTTTTATGTTACAGCTTTGTAGCGTAAAACTCATAACTACTGACTTTAGATGGCATAACGGATCTTGTCATTTTAGGTAGGCTGTAATGCTCATTTTTTAGCCGTACCGCAAAACTCGTAATACCGGCGCTATGGGAGTCCCATGAAAAAACTAAATTTTTACAAGTGCGGTACAGGCTTAAAGGTGTGCAGTACACCTATACCAACAAGACTTGTAATGGCTGCGGTGCTGTTTTAACGCTGAAAATGCCATATTTTCAGTGTTATGAGCCGCAACGCAAAACTCGTAATCTAAGTGACTGTTTTGTAATGTTTTATTTTCCTAAATGTTTCTATTATATTGTGCCTGCGACTGTCTGTAATTATTTTTCTGAAACCTCAATAAAAATATTTTTTTTTAAAAAAGGAACATAAAAATAGTTAAGCCTCAAACCTGAAATGTTCTGCATGCACACTATACTAGGTGCCCCTAAAAAATGTAGGACTCAGACTCAAACCCTTCCAATTATAAATTGACCTTAAATGTGGGGTTCAACAATTTTATCATTGCATTAGGACTTCTGTTCTAAGTCTAATGATCAATAATGTGTAAACTATTTATATATGTACATGTACCTTGTAGTGTGATCTAAAGATCAGTTTTTGTTCCAAGGAGCTAGGACCCCCCTGAGCTGAGATATTGATGTTTCCGTAAACATCTGTATAACTAAAATTTGTTGTGCACTATGATACAAAGATGGCTAATCCAAGTAAAATAAAAATTTAAAAATTATGATTTTGCAATACCAATATATAGAGGTAATAAATAAATAAAAAATTACAAAAGTTAAAAATGGTCAAGCAAACAACTTTACAATTATTGGACCACTTGAGATTGATTGACCCAATATCAAAAACATAGCTAGTGAGCTGTGGCAAGGCAATAAGGTCTCTGGTTCATCTGAATGATGGATTGGTTAGAAGAACATGCTGAATGGTTAGGAGAACATGCTGAATGGTGCTGTATGGTTAGGAGAACATGCTGAATGGTGCTGAATGGTTAGAAGAACATGCTGAATGGTTAGAAGAACATGCTGAATGATGCTGAATGGTTAGGAGAACATGCTGAATGAGGTTGTATGGTTAGGAGAACATGCTTTTCTTGCCATAAAACTGGAGTGGATTCTTCAGCTTGTGGGGAGAAATATAAATATTTTTGCTCCACTGAACTAAACATAACTTAGTTTGATCCTTTGGTTGCCAAAGAAGGGTGTCAATATTCTCCTGCAAACAGTGGTTATTATATCCGTGAATCCATATGTATTCCTTTAGATAAAAACTATTTTTTGTAACTATAAAAACAAAGACTTTCTGTATAAAGGACCATCAACTGAGTTTTAAAACATAATCAACAAATATGAAGTTTTTTTTTTTTACAAATTTAAAAGTTTCCATTAATTTCCCTGCCCCTTGTATAATGTGACAGCCAACAACCAATTATATATATATATATATATATATATATATATATATATATATATATATATAAAATGTTTTACCAGGAAGGATACATTGAGATTTCTCTCGTTTTCAAGTATGTCCTGGGGCCACAAAACATTGCATTGATACAATAGGGTACAATAAAATACAAAAACAATATTAATACATAATATATTCAAAATTTAACATAGAACAGGTAGGATATATATAAACAACCATGACAGGTGCATTCTGTTTTGAGATATGCAGAGAGGGATCTCTTAAAGGATTTTAGGCTGGGGAAGGTTTACCAGTGTGCGGGAAGTCGTTCCATAATTCTGGTGCTCTGTAGGCAAAAGAGGATTGAGCTGCTTTTTTTTTGTATGGAGACAGACTAAATAATGTGCTGGTACTGGATCGGTGGTTATGGGAGGTGGGGAAATCTGGGGAGAGCATTCTGCTCAGGTAGGGTCGGAGCTTCCCAGAAAAGTTCTTAAACACAAGGCTAGAAAGATGGAGGGTGCGTCTGGATTCCAGCGACAGCCAGTTTAGTATTTAGCATTTAGCATGTCACAATGGTGGGTCCTGTAGTTATATTGTAGCACAAAGCGGCAGAACGAGTTATACAACGTATTAAGTTTATTAAGGTGAGTTTGCGGTGCAGGTGCATATACTACATCCCCATAATCCATGATTGGCATCAGCATTTGCTGTACAATCTTTTCCTTTACTGTAGGGCTGAGGCAGGATTTGTTTCTGTACAGGGCACCTAGTTTTGGATAGAGTTTAGATGCAAGTTTTTCTATGTGGAGGCCAAAAGATAGATTGGGGTCTAACAATATACCCAAGTATTTGAAAGAGTGGACTGCGGTCAGTGTGCAATTTGATCTTGTTTTGATGCGTAGATGGGAATTTTGTAGTATTGTGTAATTTAGGTACCGTTCCAAAGATCATTGTGACAGTTTTGTCAGTGTTTAGGAAGAGTTTGTTTTTTGAGATCCACTTTTCTACCTCTGTGAACTGGTCTTGGAGCACTGCCTCAAGCGGCAGATCGGATTTGTTTGCATAGATTACTGTGTCGTCTGCGTACATGTGTACAGTTGAGGATTTCCAGACATTTGGCAAATCATTTATAAATAATGTGAATAATAGGGGGCAGAGAATGGAACCTTGGGGAACACCACACGTGACTGGGAGAGGGAGGGAGTCGCTGTCAGAAAATCAAGGAAAATTGCTCCAGTTAGGTCTCCTTGTTCCATGCCAGTTTGGATGTTGTTGCAAACTTTTAGGAGGGCAGTTGTAGTGTAGTGATTCGGGCGAAAAACCTGATTGAACAGGGGTCAGATAGTTAAATACTCACATAGTTGCGTATGGACGCATTTTTGACAATACTGGGAGCAATGATATTGGGCGATAGTAACCAAGGTTAACTCACCACTTTTATGGATAGGCACTACTCTTGCAGTCTTCCAAAGTTTGGGTATGTATCCAGACACCAAGGATTTGTTAATTAGGGTTGTGACAGGTTTAGCAATTGACGGCGCACTGAGCTTCAAAAGCATTGCTGGGATTTGATCAAGTCCAGACTGGTTTTTCATTTTTAGATTATTAAGGTGTTTCTTAATGACATTGATGGGTACAGGTCTAAAATTGAACTTCTCTATATTGGGTATTTGCAGATTTAGTGGAGCCTGATCCACATTTGTAGCTTCAGGATGTGTGTCATTTATTAGTTTGTCAATTAGGGTGGTGGAGCATCTGACAAAATAATTGTTAAAGGCATTTGCTACTTCTAAGGGAAGTTGCAGGGTTTGGTTGTCCACTTTGACAGTAGAGGGTTTGGAGTGGATTGGGGTAGTGTGTAAGTTATTTATGACTTTCCAAATCTTTCTAGGGTTTGATATGTTATTGTTCAGATTTTCACAGAAATATTGGGCCTTGGACAATTTTGTTTGTTTAGTGCATATATTTCGCCATTGTCTATATACACAGTGATCGTTCAGAGAACCAGTATGCATGAACTTTGACCAAAGTGAATCCCGAAACTGGTACATTTGAATGAGGTCAGCTGTGATCCAATTCATATGTGCTCTTTTTACTCTCACCTTACGCAGCGGGGCATGCAGATTCCAAACTTGTAGGAGTTATATATACACACACACACAAAATCAGGAATGGATTGGACTATCAAACTGGACAGGTACATATCCTCTGTCAATGTAAGACTCACAGCATTGTATACTCACAGACAGCTGTACCGTTCCCAGTAACCCAGGCAGTTTACCCCTGAATAAATATACATATATATATATTAATAGTAAAGTCTTGCACATGCTCAGTAGGATTGTGTATGCATTTATGTATGTATTGTTTCCATGAACTATGTTAGTTTCTAAACAATAATGGGCACTGCCTCACCTAGGTTTCCTGTATCTTATCTCCTCTGCTATGGACAATTATGGACAGAAAGTGTGGTGCAAACACATGCTGTGTTTAGTGTTAAAGTAACTATTTAACGGGTTCACAGACTCTGTATTCCACACAGATATTGTTTGCTTGCTTTATCTGTCCCTAATTGTCCTTAGCACAAGAGATGAGATAGACAAACATTTGTTTTAACATGATGGCTCCAATTGCTTTATAGAAACTGATTGTAATTTTAAAGCCAACAATTTTTCAAGTTACATTTTAGGAAAAGGGGACAAAGAAAATAAATGAAAGAATATTGCAAAGTATTTTTAATACAAATATTGCATATAACAATCTCAAAGTGTTTAATGTACATTTCACAACCCCTGTGCTAAGGAGCATTTAGATGCTGCTCATAGTTAAGCACAACTGGAAGACATTTTTCAGTGAGAAACTCACCCAAACTATATTTTGTTTCAAACTAAACCATTAATAAATATAGAAAGCAAGATATTGCAGTGGTAATGGAAAAAGGACTGGGAGAGATTGTAAAGTTAAAAACACATTTTTATTCCATACTTGTGTTAAAATAAATTGAACAGGCACAGCAAACAAACGTACATCACAGCTGACGCGTTTCCCGCCTCACAGGCAGTTCATCAGAGCTGAAAAATGAGTGTTACTAACAGCTGTTAAATTCAGGGAGAACAGACTATCTAGCCTATCACTGCTTGACAGCTAGCAGAAGATTTTAACCTATTAACCTCTGTACCCTCAAAGTAACAATTCAACCAATGCTGATATTTTCAAAGATAGAAAAATAGAAAAAACACTCATTACAATTACATGCTATAAAAACATTGATACAAAATTAGAAAGTAACAATAAAAAGCTCGGATCAACAGGAACCCGATATTATATTTTGTTTAGAACATCAAAAAGTCAAAAGTATATTTATTCTCAAGCCGAAAGTGCATATTGCAACATGTAGCTAACTCAATATAAAAGTTAAATGCAGACGATACATATTCACAGCAAATGCAAATAGAGCAAACGGCACCTTCTGTCTTTGATATTATTGAAAGCAAAACTATAGATCTCAAATAGAAAAAAAACAGACCAAGTTTTTAAGAAATATATCGCATTAATTTAGATGACACAAAGAGCCATAATGTATATATAAACATTTCCAGATACAGTTTTTATATAAAGTGTTTAGCTGTCTATAAAAAGTTTTATGTCACTAATCTTATTCATTCCTAGGGGGGAGTCGGTTCTAAGTGTATAAATGCAATAAACTTCTCTCTTACTGAGAGCCTTATACCTATCTCCTCCCCTTATATTTAACTTAACCTTTTCAATACCTTGAAATTTGAAATACTTAAACTTATCATTATGTTCAAAGAAATGTTTAGCTACTGGTGTTTTAGGCACCTCTGCCTCCAGAGATAATAAGTGCTCTCTTATTCTATCCTTGAGACCCCTAGAGGTGAGTCCCACATACTGAAAATTGCAGCAAGTGCAAGTAATAAGATAAACAATAAAAGTTGAATTACAATTAATAAGTTCTCTTATGTTATAAATCTTTCCTGTATTGGTAGACTGGAAGGTATCACCAACTAAAGCAAATTCACAGCTCTTACACGGTCTACCACCACATTTGTAAAAACCTACTTTGCTTGATAGCCAATTTTGAGTCTTACTAGCCATAGTACTTACTGTAATATTGGATTTTGGACTAAAGTTCCTATTGATTCTATCACCAATTGTGTCAGATCTACATGAAATAAATTTACAGTTCTTTGATACTACTTTAAGGTCCTCATCTCTCTCCAATAAGGGTAACCTCTTTCTGATTATACTGCAGATATCATTATATTAATTATTAAACTTGGTGATAAAATTAATACCATTTGTCCCTTGACCTCTTCCATTGGACACCTTATCCTTATCTTTGATCAATTTATCTCTATCAAATCCTGACACTAGGGTAGCCAATATATTCAATTCTCTCTGAGCATAGCCTCTCTCAACCAAACGTGAGGTAAGATTTTTAGCATGTTTTCAATAGTTATCAAGGTTAGTGCAATTACGCCTCAACCTGATATATTGTCCCTTTGGTATCCCTTTCTTGAGATGTTTGGGATGTAAAGAATCTGCTCTTAGAATCGTATTACCTGAAGTTTTCTTCCTATATACTTCTGTCATTATGGTATTTGTATTATGACTGATTAGTACATCTAAATAAGGTATACTGTCTGCTGAGGCATCAAAAGTGAATTTCAGATTGACCTCATTGTTATTTAGGTAATCTACAAATTCCACATGAGTTGGGATTGAGGTCTGTAAAGAGAATGTTAGAGAATTACTCTGGTTATGATGAAAGATTAGTAGAATTTATTTTAGAGGCTATTATTTTTTTACTATATCATAACTATTTCATGTTCAATGGAGAGTTTTTCTTACAACTTAGAGGGACGGCGATGGGGGCGAAGTTCGCCCCCTCATATGCTAATTTGTTTCTCGCTGATTTGGAATCCAAGAAAATATTTGGCGATGAAAACTATTTCAGAAACGATATCAGACTATATACCAGGTATATAGACGATATTTTGACTGGGGGGGCGTGACTAGTGACTTGAGTAAATTTGTAGATTACCTAAATAACAACGAGGTCAATCTGAAATTCACTTTTGATGCCTCAGCAGACAGTATACCTTATTTAGATGTACTAATCAGTCATAATACAAATACCATAATGACAGAAGTATATAGGAAGAAAACTTCAGGTAATATGATTCTAAGAGCAGATTCTTTACATCCCAAACATCTCAAGAAAAGGATACCAAAAGGACAATATATCAGGTTGAGGCGTAATTGCACTAACCTGGATAACTATTGGAAACATGCTAAAAATCTTAGATAAAAGATAGATAAAAGATAAGGATAAGGTATCCAATGGAAGAGGTCAAGGGACAAATGGTATTAATTTTATCACCAAGTTTAGTAATTAATATAATGATATCTGCAGAATAATCAGAAAGAGGTTACCCTTATTGGAGAGAGATGAGGACCTTAAAGTAGTATCAAAGAACTGTAAATTTATTTCATGTAGATCTGACACAATTGGTGATAGAATCAATAGGAATTTTAGTCCAAAATCCAATATTACAGTAAGTACTATTGCTAGTAAGACTCAAAATTGGCTATCAAGCAAAGTAGGTTTTTACAAATGTGGTGGTAGACCGTGTAAGAGCTGTGAATTTGCTTTAGTTGGTGATACCTTCCAGTCTACCAATACAGGAAAGATTTATAACATAAGAGAACGTATTAATTGTAATTCAACTTTTATTGTTTATCTTATTACTTGCACTTGCTGCAATTTTCAGTATGTGGGACTCACCTCTAGGGGTCTCAAGGATAGAATAAGAGAGCACTTATTATCTCTGGAGGCGGAGGTGCCGAAAACACCAGTAGCTAAACATTTCTTTGAACATAATGATAAGTTTAAGTATTTCAAATTTCAAGGTATTGAACAGGTTAAGTTAAATATAAGGGGAGGAGATAGGTATAAGGCTCTCAGTAAGAGAGAAGTTTATTGGATTTATACACTTAGAACCGGCTCCCCCCTAGGAATGAATAAGATTAGTGACAAAAAACTTTTTATTGACAGCTAAACACTTTGTATAAAAACTGTATCTGGAAATGTTTATATATACATTATGGCTCTTTGTGTCATCTAAATTAATGCGAAATATTTCTTAAAAACTTGGTCTGTTTTTTTCTATTTGAGATCTATAGTTTTGCTTTCAATAATATGCCTTTAAATAACTAACAATGTTTATTATTTGGTATTCTGTGTTTAACATCAAAGACAGAAGGTGCAGTTAGCTCTATTTGCATTTGCTGTGAATATGTATCGTCTGCATTTAACTTTTATATTGAGTTAGCTACATGTTGCAATATGCGCTTTTGGCTTGATAATAAATATACTTTTGACTTTTTGATGTTCTAAACAAAATATCATAATATCGGGTTCCTGTTGATCCTAGCTTTTTATTGTTACTTTCTAATTTTGTATCAATGTTTTTATAGCATGTAATTGTAATGAGTGTTTTTTCTATTTTTCTATCTTTGAAAATATCAGCATTGGTTGAATTGTTACTTTGAGGGTACAGAGGTTAATAGGCTAAAATCTTCTGCAGGCTGTCAAGCAGTAATAGGCTAGATAGTCTGTTCTCCCTGAATTTAACAGCTGTTAGTAACACTCATTTTTCAGCTCTGATGAACTGCCTGTGAGGCGGGAAACGCGTCAGCTGTGATGTACATTTGTTTGCTGTGCCTGTTCAATTTATTTTAACACAAGTATGGAATAAAAATGTGTTTTTAACTTTACAATCTCTCCCAGTCCTTTTTCCATTACCACTGCAATATCTTGCTTTGTTTATCAGTACCGAGGAAATAAGGGTTTTGGAGAGCCCTAGCAGTTGGAATGGTAACGCAGCTACACTGGTCACTTACCGGTGTTTCCTAAGGCTACACGTCTGTTATATCTGCTAGCAAACAATTGCTCTGTACAGATGGGAGGACGTCGGAGTATCAAGTTGTTGAGACTGCACTTCGTGGATGAATTACCCCCTCTAGACTGGGATTTCTATGCCGTGGTGAGCCCCTAGGATATCTATTATAATACTTGGATTGTAATATGAACTCTGCTGACCTGGTGACATCCGCAATAGTGGGACTCTTGAACAGAGTTGGTTTCACCGTATGAACTGTCTTGATTAATGTGTATACTGAAAAGACTCTCAAAAGTTTTTTTTGTCATTAATAAATATATACGTGTGAGAACAATAAATATATAAATGTGAGAAATCTACAACAAAAGGTTGGAAAACACATATTTTTATTACAATTTAAATAAATGAGGTTGTAAACAATACAGTTTGAGTTTTTTCAACTCTATGGTCAAAACATTTGTCGATTTATAAATGCATTAAGTAACTTTTGTAAAATAAATTAATTGAGAATAGTGTTTTTCTATAGAAATTAGCAATTGAAAATCAAAAGAAGAAAAAAATCAGCACAATTAATTTTATGCAGCCTATCCTTATCCAAAGATTTTTGGAAGCCTCTTGCACTTTTGATGTTAACATAGGGGCTCACTCTGTAAACCAATACACCTAGTTAATTAAAATTCCGGCTAGGGAAGTAGTCACCTACTGATCACCTGACTAGAATGCCCTCACCAAAAAGGGTTTACCAATATATAAATAAAGGCCTTTGGGTATATTTATATAACTCTGAACTGCACATAGGGCTCTCTTCTATAAACCTTTACTTAAATAAATACATGTTTGTTTGTTTTGATGCCTTGTGATCACTAGTCTATTTAAGCCTATACAGGGTCCCCCCCCCACTGTGATAATTAACACTCTACACTATTTCATAACGGCAGATTAGGTGCAAAGGGGCCTCAAACAGCTACAAAGGAATGCCCCCAGAGTATATGTAATCATCATCAGCACTCTAGGCATTGTGCAAATGATGATTATGTATCACCCTCTGCACTTACAAGGTTAAGCTATGATTTCCCTGATTTCCTTCAATATGAATTCTCTCATGAGTAATAAGATTTTTTTTCCGAGTAAAGCATTTACCACATTCAAAACATGAAAATTCTTTCTCTCCTGTATGACTTTTCCGATGTGTAATAAGATTTGATTTCCAGGTAAAACATTTCCCACATTCAGAACATGGAAATGCTTTCTTTCCCTTATGAATTTGCTGATGAGAAATAAGAGTTGATTTCAGAGTAAAACATTTCTCACATTCAGAACATGAAAATGCTTTCTCCTTTGTATGAATTTTCTGATGAGTTATGAGATTTGATCTCTGAGTAAAACGTTTCCCACATTCAAAACATAAAAATGCTTTCTCTCCTGTATGAATTTTCATATGCTCAATAAGATATGATTTCTTGGAAAAACATTTCCCACATTCAGAACATGAAAATGCTTTCTCTCCCATATGAACTTTCTGATGATTAATAAGATTTGTTTTCCGAGTAAAGCATTTACCACACTCAAAACATGAAAACCCTTTCTCTCCTGTATGACTTTTCCGATGTGTAATAAGATTTGATTTCCAGGTAAAACATTTCCCACATTCAGAACATGAAAATGTGTTCTTTCCTGAATGAATTTGCTGATGAGAAATAAGAGTTGATTTCAGAGTAAAACATTTCCCACATTCAGAACATGAAAATGCTTTCTCCTTTGTATGAATTTTCTGATGAGTTATGAGATTTGATCTCTGAGTAAAACTTTTCCCACATGTAAAACATAAAAATGCTTTCTCTGCTGTATGAATTTTTAGATGTTCAATAAGATATGATTTCTTGGAAAAACGTTTCCCACATTCAGAACATAAAAATGCTTTCTCTTCTAAATGAGTTTTCCGATGATTCCAAAGAGATGATTTCCAGATAAAACATTTCCCACATTCAAAACATGAAAATGCTTTCTTTCCTATGTGAAGTGCCTGATGATTAATAAGAATTGATTTCCGACTAAAACATTTCCCACATTCCAAACATGAAAACACTTTCTTTGCTGTATGAATTTTCAGATGGTTAATAAGTTGCGATTTCGTGTTAAAACATTTCCCACATTCAGTACATACATTTCCTACATAGCTTGTTTGGTACTGAAGAACATTGAAAGAAGCATCTGCACTCTGAACGTGACTAGGATTATTGTAGTTCAAGAAGCTATCTGTTGAACAGAAATACAATGGAATTATTATTTATTTTGAAAACACTTTAACTATTCTGAATACGCCTCCATGCTAAAACTTAAGGGTAGTTTACTGGACACTAGGGCATCCCATTTTTGTCAATCACTGTGTGTGGACATAACTTTTCTTGGCGCATGCACTCTAAAATGCCTCTGACATAGAAAAATAGAATTTGACGGTAGATAGGAACCAAAAAGGCCCAACAAGTCTACCCACATTACATGTTACTTTTTTCTTAGGATAGCCTTTTGCATGTCACAGGCATTTTTTAAATTCCTTTACAGTCTTTGTGTTTATCACCTCAAATGGAAGTTTATTCCATGAATCCACCACTCTTTCTGTAAAGAAATGCTTCCTCAAATTTCTCCTGAATCTGCTACCCTCTAACTTTAGATTGTGACCCCTTGTTTTGGCATTTATTTTTTGTGGAAAATGCTTTCAGCTTCTACTTTATTAAGTCCCTTCATATATTTGAAGGTTTCTATCATTTCACCTCTTTCCCTTCTATCCTCTAAACAATACATATTTAGATCATAGAGTCTATTTAGATCATAGAGTCTTTCTTTGTATGTATTATTTTAGACCATGTACCATTTTATAAACACCAAGGAAGAATGATATAAAGGATACCAGACTTCCCAAAGTATGCACTTGCAGCACTCTAGGCCTAAACTAAGGAATGGGATTCCCCAACAGGATATTAAAATATAACTTTTATTAATATTAAAATTAAAAAACCAAAATAGTTTGGTTGATACACACACAATTAAAATATTCACCAGTATCCAAATCAGTGTAATAAATTCCACGTTAGATCACAAAATATAATAATTCGGCCTCAATAAATTCACCAATATTAGTGATCTAAATGATCAAATAAGTCAACTAGGTAGTGGTTACCACAATAGTTATAACCTTAATTATAGAGCTAGTGTAAGAGTTCCCATCCGGGTAATGTAATTCAATTATCACTATTGAGTATATAGTGCAATAAATGATATCAAAGTTATGAGTACTTCACATCGATGATAATAATCAGAGAATAGGGGTGACAGTGAGTTAAGTATTCACAGAAAAAACTTAATCAGTTATAACCTGGGCTACAGATTTAGCCAGTGTACTTATATAAATAGCAATGTGTGCGTGATTGGTGCTACTTTTGTTTTCTGTATTGTATTAGGCGCACATTCATGAAGGTTGGATCAGAGTGGAGCGGGGGCGGGACTTCCGGTCCCACAGGGTATAAATCCCCACAAACACGGCGGCTTGCTGCCTTTGATAAAGCCCAATCGGGCGAAACGCGTCAGGGGAGAGTGTTGAACTCGTTCATGCTCTATTTTCTTATGTTTTTTAAATAAGCCCAGTATTGCCTAATCATGTGGAGTGTAGGGTTACAGCAATTACAGAGCTAATTATTGGCATTTGTCCAATCTGGGTGCTGTGTACTGAATAGGGACTTCTTACACGGCGCTTAAATTTGAGTTTACATACTTATCTGCAAGGTTATTGCGTACCAACTATAAACAGAATAACAATTTATACTTAAACAGCCTGGGTTGTGCCAGACTTTATTTATTAATTGCTAACCGAGTTTTCTGAATAATTATATGCTACGCCGTTGATACCTAATGTAAACTGAAGAATAGTGAGCATTTATAGAAACAGGGTTGTGCCAGCTTTAACTTGAACTATAAACCTATTGTATGAATGAGTGTGTATCACAAGACCTTATAGACCAATGAGTGTGAGTTGTACCACTTTATAATTACAGCATTCGCTGTACCATACGGCGCCAAATTGGAACTTGCATATTAACTTGCAACTTTGTTGCGCATTAACTACAAACCGTATGATAATTATTATGTATAAACCTGGGTTGTGCCAGACTTTATTTATCTAACTGCCAAATCGAGTGTTTGGAATGAATGTGTGTTACGCTGTTGATACAAATTACAAACTGAAGGAAACTTAGTTTTTTCATATAATCTGGGTTGTGCCAGACTTAGCCTTAATTACAAACTCAGTTTATGGAGTTTTCTGAATGATTAGATGTTATGCCATTGATACCTAATACAACTGAAGGATAGCAAGCATTTATAGAAACTGGGTTGTGCCAGACTTAACTTAAATTATAAACTCAGTGTATGAAAGAGCGTGTATCATAAGATCTTATATACCAATGAATGTGAGCTGTATTACTTTACAATCATATCATCCGCTGTGCCACAAGGCACCATAATTAGAACTTCCACATTCACTTGCAACTTTGTTGTGCATTAACTACAAGCCGTAGGACAATTATTATTTACTAAGTCTGGGTTATGCCAGACCTTATTTATTTAACTGTTAAATACAGTGCTTGGAATGAATGTGTGTTACGTTGTGGAAACTAATTGCAAACTGAATGACACTTAATCTTTATAAAATCTGGGTTGTGCCAGACTTAACCTTAATTACATACTCAGTTTATGAATGAATGCGCACCTAAAGAACTTAAAGAACATTGAATAAACCTTAGGACACTTATTATTCATACAACCAGGGTGGTGCCTGAGTAATTGCTAACTAAGTTTTCTAAGGAGTGTGTGCCCAAAATGAGGAAGACTGATAAATATGAGCCATATTATTATTTTTGCAGCATTTGCTGTATTTGCCTAACCCAGCAACTTTGATTACTGAATCTGGACTGTACCAGACAGAAACATATTACTAACAAGGGCTAAATCATTTAACAGATAGAATTGGCTATATCTGAGGTCTGGGCGGTACAGGACTATGTTTATCTCAACATAGACTTTATTCCAACCTTTATGAATGTGCGCCTAATAAAATACAGACTTTATTCCAACCTTCATGAATGGGCGCCTAATACAATACAGAAAACAAAAGTAGCACCAATCACGCACACATTGCTATTTATATAAGTACACTGGCTAAATCTGTAGCCCAGGTTATAACTGATTAAGTTTTTTCTGTGAATACTTAACTCACTGTCACCCCTATTCTCTGATTATTATCATCGATGTGAAGTACTCATAACTTTGATATCATTTATTGCACTATATACTCAATAGTGATAATTGAATTACATTGAGATTACATTACCCGGATGGGAACTCTTACACTAGCTCTATAATTAAGGTTATAACTATTGTGGTAACCACTACCTAGTTGACTTATTTGATCATTTAGATCACTAATATTGGTGAATTTATTGAGGCCGAATTATTATATTTTTTGATCTAACGTGGAATTTATTACACTGATTTGGATACTGGTGAATATTTTAATTGTGTGTGTATCAACCAAACTATTTTGGTTTTTTAATTTTAATATTAATAAAAGTTATATTTTAATATCCTGTTGGGGAATCCCATTCCTTAGTTTAGGCCTAGAGTGCTGCAAGTGCATACTTTGGGAAGTCTGGTATCCTTTATATCATTCTTCCTTGGTGTTTATACTTATATTTGTGCACAAGCACCATTTCCTCTAGTACATAGTAGATTTGATTAAACTCATACCTCCTGATTGGAATTACCATTAGAGGAAAAGTCCAAAGTAGTGCCACTGTTCATTCTTGTGGGTTGAAGCATGTACCATTTTAGTAGGCCTCTTTTGGACAGCTTCTAGTTTAATTATATCTTTCTGAAGAAATGGTCTCCAGAACTGTACACAGTATTCCAGATTTAGCTTAACTAATGATCTGTAAAGTGGCATAAAAAACCTTGCTATTTCTGATACTAATACCTCTCCCAATGCAACCAAGTATTCGACTGGCCTTACTGGCTGCACTACTGCAGTGTTGACCAAATTTTAAATCATCTGAAATAATAATTCCCAAGTCCCTTTCTTCTTTAGTTACAGTCAGTAATGAACCATTGAGAGTATGATTGGCCTTTGGGTTTTTAGATCCTATATGACCAGTCCTCTAGTTTTTTTAATATCCCTGTTCATTTGATCAACTCTCCTGGAACATTAACTCTGTTACAAATTTTCGTATCATCAGCAAACAAGCAAACCTTCCCCTTAAGCCCACTTCCAATATCCCTTATGAACATGTTAAACAAAACAGGCCCAAGAACTGACCCTTGAGGAACACCACTAGTAACTGATGCCTCATTTGAATGTACTCCATTAATTAAAATTCTCTGTTGTTTATCTTTAAGCCAGCATTCTACCCACTTAACAATCTTACCATATACTCCAAGGCAATACATTTTGTGAATAAGCTTGTTGTGTGGGACGGTGTAAAATGCTTTGCTAAAGTCTAGATATGCATTAGGGAAATGTACCCTGTACTGTCAGATGCGCCACTTGTAATTTTACTCTAAATGTTTAGAAATGGGGCATGCATGAAAGGTAAATTCTAAATAAATATAACAATATTATAAATAATCATTTAAACTTGTGTTACACACTAACCCATGTCTGCTGTGTAACCATCTGATAAAATATAACTATTTGCATGAGACAAAATGTCACCATCACAGAGTCTTCCCTTTACTTAAAATGTGCTAATCACCTGTAGCCGTATTTATAGGAACTTCATCCTTCTCAGTCTTCACCTGATCACACACATACGGTTCTCTTCCGTGCTCAACCGCTGAGCCATCAGAAGGCGTCACATCCATACGGCCTGTACAGTGAGAATACACGTATTTGTAAGTAGTTTGTAGTATCCATTGGATATATTAATATCTCTCCCCCTTATATACAGATAAAATCCTGTGGCAAGCTATAAATTACTATCACCTAGATTACGAGTTTTGTGTTACGGTTTTAACGCTGAAAAAAATTGCCATTTCAGCGTAAAAACAGTAATGCAGCCATTACGAGTCTTGTCGATATAGCTATACTGCAAGTATTTTAGCCTGTAAAGCAACTTCAATCCCACACTTTAAAAAAATGACGTTTTTGCGTTGGATTTTCATAGCGCCGGTATTACAAGTTGTGCGGTGAGGCTAAAATGCTTGCATTACAGCCTATACCGACACAATCCATTCCGCTATCTGAAAGCAGTAGTTATGAGTTTTGCACCACAAAAATGTTACACAAAACTCATAACTAAACAGTTACAAAGTACACTAACACCCATAAACTACCTATTAACTCCTAAACCGAGGCCCTCCCGCATCGCAAAAACTATTTAAAACTTATTAACCCCTAATCTTCTGCCCGCCCACATCCCGCCACTATAATAAAGTTATTAACCCCTATTCCGCTGCTCCCCGACACCGCCGCCACCACTAACTAACTTTAAATTAAAATTACAATATCCCTATCTTAAAATAAATTAAAACTTACCTGTGAAATTAAAAAAAACCTAAGTTTAAACTAACAATTAACCTAACATAACTATCATACTAAAATTTAAATAACTACCAATTAAAAAAACTAAATTACACATGAAAAAAAACTAACACTACAAAAACAATTTAAGTCTAAAATTACAAAAAATTAAAAATACTAAATTACAAAAAATAACAAACACTAAATTATGAAAAATAATAAACGAAATTATCAAAAATAAAAACAATTACACCTAATCTAATAGCCCTATAAAAATAAAAAAGCCCCCCAAAATAAAAAAAACCCTAGCCTGCAATAAACTACCAATAGTCATTTAAAGGGCTCTTTTACATTGCCCTGAAAAGGGCATTCAGCTCTTTTACATAAAGCCCAAACCCTGATCTAAAAAAAAAACCACCCAAAAAAGATTTTTTTAAAAAAAACCTAACACTAACCCCCGAAAATCCACTCACAGTTTCTGAAGTCCGGACATCCAGAAGGGGAGAAGTCTTCATCCAGGCGGCAAGGTCTTCATCCATCCAGGCGGCGTATTCTATCTTCATCCAGGTGGTGTCTTCTATCTTCATCCCGGTGGCATCTTCAATCGTCATCCCTGGGGCGTAGCGGGTCCATCCTTGAAGACATCCGGCGCGGAGTGTCCTCTTTATACAGTCACCGCTGTACACTGAATCTTCAATGCAAGGCAGCCTTTTCAAAATGGTGTCCCTTACATTCCTATTGGCTGATTTGATTTTTGAAATTTAAATCAGCCAATAGGATGAGAGCTACTGAAATCCTATTGGCTGTTCAAATCAGCCAATAGGATGAGAGCTACTAAAATTCTATTGGCTATTCAAATCAGCCAAATGAATTTCATTAGCTCTCATCCTATTGGCTGATTTGAACAGCCAATAGGATTTCAGTAGCTCTCATTCTATTGGCTGATTTGAATTTCAAAAATCAAATCATCCAATAGGAATGCAAGGGACGCCATTTTGAAAAGGCTCCCTTGCATTGAAGAATCAGTGTACAGCGGTGAACGTATGAAGAGGACGCTCTGCGCCGGATGTCTTCAAGGATGGACCCGCTCCGCACCACCGGGATGAAGATAGAAGACGCTGCCTGGATGGATGAAGACCTCGCTGCTTGGATGAAGACTTCTTGCCCTCGGATGTCCGGACTTCAGAAACTGTGAGGGGGTTAGTTTTAGTGTTTTTTAAATCTTTTTGGGTGTTTTTTTTTAGATTAGGGTTTGGGCTTTATGTAAAAGAGCTGAATGCCCTTTTCATGGCAATGTAAAAGAGCTGAATGCCCTTTTAAGGGCAATGTCTATATACATGCCCTTTTCAGGGCAATGGGTAGCTTAGGTTTTTGTTAGAGTTAGGTTTTTTTATTTTGGGGGGTTGGTTGGGTGGTGGTTTTTAATGTTGGGTGGTCTTTGTATTTTTTTCAGGTAAAAGAGCTGATATATTTAGGGCAATGCCCTACAAAAACATAAATTATGCTTACCTGATAATTTCCTTTTCTTCTGATGGAAAGAGTCCACAGCTGCATTCATTACTTTTGGCAATTAAGAACCTGGCCACCAGGAGGAGGCAAAGACACCCCAGCCAAAGGCTTAAATACTCCTCCAACTCCCCTCATCCCCCAGTCATTCTGCCAAGGAACAAGAAACAGTAGAAGAAATATCAGGTTGAAAGGTGCCAGAAGAATAATAAGGATGCCCCACATAAAATTACGAGTGGGGAGCTGTGGACTCTTTCTATCAGAAGAAAAAGAAATAATCAGGTAGGCATAATTTATGTTTTTCTTCTTAAATGGAAAGAGTCCACAGCTGCATTCATTACTTTTGGGAAAACAATACCCAAGCTATAGAGGACACTGAATGCCAAGATGGGAGGGTACAATAGGCGGCCCATTCTGAGGACACCAGGCCTGTACCTTCACCCAATAAAAAAAACACGCTTCATCGGAAGCCGAGAATTTTTTTAAAGAAAAAGCCCCAAGGACACTGACGCAGCTAGTCCAGAAGACAAACTAGAGACCGCAAAATGGACTCGACTGAGCCAATAGTCCTGCAGGAGACACCGTCACCAAAAAGATGGTCCCCCACCACTCACCCCCCACTAATGAAGGGGACACCAGCCGAAACCCCCAAGGGGACAAGGCAAAGGAGAACCAAGGAAACCGAAAGGTCCCCTAATACAAAAAAAGAACACCTCCAAGAGTGAGTCCAGCTCACAGAGACCCCAACGGCCCCAAACAGGAAAAGGAGGCCACGCCTATACCAAGCGAAACCCGGGATAAGACCGGGCACAGAGACAGAACAGAGTTCTCTCCAACATCCTGCAAGCACTGAATGCAAATGAAGAGGCAAAGTCCTCCCAGTGTCTGAACATAGAATACCAAAGTATTCAACCACGAAAAACATGTAATAGACCCAGGCGAAAAACCCCAAGTTTGAGAACACATCCATATCAGGATGACACAGAGGACACTACGAGGAAAGAAAAAGCAGTCAAGCAAGGAACAGTCCGCAGCAAGTTGAAAGGAAATTCTATATCCTAGCAGACTGAGCTAATGGATAGACTCAACAAAGCTCACACATCCAGAGGAGACTGCGACCTGAACGCAGCGCCTTAGACCGCTCGGCCATCTTGACCTGTAGACCCACACCAAGCTGGACCAACCCAGCCCCAGGGTTCCAAAATAGGGGAACAGAAGCATCCCGAAACTGGTACAGGAACAAGCGTAAGGATAGCACAGCCATCTCCACAGAGTACAAGACAACCCAACTCTGAAAACAGACGACAAGGCCATAGACCTAAGGATCTATCAAAATAAAGGCCCAACAAGTCTGACTTGGAGCCAGCAAGACCCCAGGGGGAACCAATCCCACCTTTCTACCACCCATCCAGGAGAAGCCCCAAGAAAGGACTCCATCTCTATAGGGAGGAGAATATCCCCAAAAGAAAAGGGAAGAGGCCGGAAGAGCAACAACTGTCCTCAAGGCTTGACACCACCGGCTAATGGGAAGATAAATCCCCAACACAAATGTCCTAGAAAAGGACCCCCTACAAGTAGCTTGCCAAGCAGAGGCACAGCCAACCAATTCGTCCGGAGGAGCAGGGAATCCACAGGTACACTGTCAAGCTGACCAGGGGAATGTAACCCTAAGGCGCACCAAAAATTGGACATCCAGCGCCCGCAGCTGGGTATGAACCAACAACACTTGAGGTGCAAGCCACACAGCTAACCACTAGATGACATGGGATACTCTGTTGCAAAGAGTAATAAATACTCCGAAAACATGGCCAACCATGACCAGGCCAGGTAGATGGAGCAAGGGCATAGCCCAAGTTCCCACTACCGTGGAACACCCCAACCAGCCCTGAGATCGAAGATTCCAAAACAACCCAAGACTGGGTCAGGAAAAAGGCCAAGCGAAGCCTCATCAACCGGAAGTCTCTGGAGAAAAACAGGTCCAGGCACCTAATAGTTCAGGCAACCTTACCCTAGAACTAAAAACCTCAACTGGCCAAAAAGGCCAGACACAAGGGATATTAATGCATACCCAGAGAAACCGGATAGCGAGAAGAAATCGAAAGCCCCGACCAAGGAAGGAACCACCCCTAGCCATAGTCCAACGCTCCAAGGAGCAAGGCTAGAAGTCTTATGAAGAGAGTTCTTAAGGCCTAAGGACAACATAAAGGATACCTCAAGGTCAACTCTAGCAGGGCTAGCCTCCCCATCACTTCCACACCAGCAGAGGACACAGGGAAGAAAAAATGCGCTAAGCCTTCCCAGCTTCGGGAAACCCCAAGCTAACAAAGTCCCCACAGGGATCAACCATCACTTGGAATACAGATCCCTAAAAGGAGATCCAACAAGCCCGGGACAAAGGAAGGAGACCCAAAGGTCTTCACTCAAACAGACAGTACACATCAAGAGTAAGAGCATCACTCAAACAGACAGTACACGTCAAGAGAAAGAGCAGTATCTAGATACACTATAAAAAGCGTATGCGCGCACCTGCAAGGTGCCAAGAGCTGCAACTGGTTTCAAACTGAAAACCCTCCACGTGCTAGACAGCCTAATCTGATACAAGCTGTTGATTAGGCTCACAAGGCGATCCAGAGCCCTGAAACCGAAGGCCAAACCGCTCAAACTGCGACAACGGGGCACTAAGCCCTCCAACCCTCCCCCACATAGGGGAGGAAAACACTAGGTTCTGATGATATCAGATGTCAGATAGAGTGACGCAGCGGAAAAACTCCCCTGACCCGGTCACCTATGACTGAAGGCTATAAGAACTGAAAGAATCCATCCCGCCTTACGGACCCTCAGGTCTTCTCAAATGCTTAGTTAAACATGAAAACCAATGAAAACCTGAGCACTCTGCGCTTCTACCGTACCAGCCGAGCAGAACAGCGCCATGTGTCTGAACAGCCGCAAGACCGAACGAACCCAACAGGACCAGCCTGCACTTAGGGTCCTAACTGGTAAGCTGCCAAATTCTCCCTCATAGGGGAAAAAAAAGAAAGCAGACATTTTAACATAGAACTAAAGTGTCCAAAACAACTTCCGAAGAACAAAGAGTAAAGATTCCAGAAGGTTCCCGAAGGAAACAAAACCAAATAAAAGACATCCTATCGTATACAAATAAGATATAAGGCAACCCTGGTTAGCGCCCAAAAAGACACAGGCCTACCCAAAGAACCAGCCAAACGGAGCCCTATCTTCCAAAAAAAGACTAGGAAAGATCTCAATCAAATGACAATCAGGAGATTACCTCATCCCCACATGTCTAATGAGGTGCACCATTCGAATTAGCAGACTGAAAAAACCCGTATCTGGTAACGATAGGGTCATTCAATAACTGAAAAACATGTCTGAGCAATACGCGAAATCGCGCAATCCTGTAACGAAAGGCACAACACTCAGGGACAGTTACAGCCGCGGGGAACTGTAGAGGCCCTCCCCAAGGCAGAAGGCCCGGGAAAATAGGGCACAAGCACATTCTCAAATAAACGTTGGGACTCTGCAGACAAACAATCGCCAACATTATGTGGAAGCGAAAACGTGCTGCAACCTCCGGGGGGAATACGCCACCCTGCATAGAGGAATCAGAAACTGGGTAACCCACATGTGTAGAAGTATGAATTAGTAGGGAACTCGCCTCTCGGAGGACAGGACACCCAGAGGCGGATGGCTCAGCTGTCCCTTGATTCCCTGAGCCCGAAGAACCAGGCGCTCCAAAATGGCATACGGAACAAAACTGGTTGACATGTGTCAACGAGGCTAGTCCAGATTCGTCACCGGACACAGAATCTGAAATCAAAATAGTTTCAGTATCAGAATCCTCCGTAACTGAATCTGAAATTAGCACAGTCTCAGCATCAGAATCCTCCATAACTGGTAGAGGATATATAAATATGGACTAAAGTAGTAAAACAAAAAACGGCACCTGACACCCACAATGACTGGGGCACTCACCACCTCCTATGACCAGACCCCTGCGGACTAGAATATTTCCTTTGCTACGCGGTCAGGAATGCGGAAATGGAAAACGGAACGTAATCACGCCCGACACAAGGAGAACCGTAAAGTCCAAAAAAGGCTGCGTCACTTCCAAAGGCCTCTAATGTTCCAAACCACAAGCCCATAAACATCACACATAAGCAGGTTGAATCACATAATAAACATGATTATAAACCCCCCCTGTTCAATAACCCCCCTCAGGAGATATTAACCCTCGATTCCAAGATACTAAAAGAGACTCACTGAGACCCTTGTGATAAGATAGACCCGCAAGGTGGTAGCCTCTCGGGAAAACATTCACATTACAGTACATTGAGAAATAAAGTAAAATGAAACGATCTTACCGGAATCTACGCCTCGGAACAGGAACACGGCCTTTCAAGTGTGACGGATAGTAGCATCGCCTCCGCCGTGGACTTGAGAGAAGAAAGCAAGCAGCAGAGCGAAGTTCGACAACGCTGATTGCTTGAGGAACTGTTAACATGAGTCGGGATGGTTTCGCAGAAAGAATCTCCCTGCATCTCCGGACTCTAACTTTCATCCAAGCCCTCACTGAGAGACTGACAGGGCTACTTAAAACTCCTGTCCCATCCCGAAGAGTACTACCCTCCATAAGAGACAAAAAACTAAAATTCTGATACTTCTCTGCCAACCTCCTGGGACGAAAGGCAAAGAATGACTGGGGGATGAGGGGAGTGGGAGGAGTATTTAAGCCTTTGGCTGGGGTGTCTTTGCCTCCTCCTGGTGGCCAGATTCTTATTTCCCAAAAGTAATGAATGCAGCTGTGGACACTTTCCATTTAAGAAGAAAAGGCCCTTTTAAAGGATATTGGTAGTTTATTGTAGGCTACGGTTTTTCTTTTATTTTGGGAGGGCTTTTTTATTTTTATAGGGCTATTAGATTAGGTGTAATTGTTTTTATTTTTGATAATTCCGTTTATTATTTTTCGTAATTTAGTGTTTGTTATTTTTTGTAATATTATACTTAAATTGTTTTAGTACTATTATTTTTTTTTAATGTGTAATTTAGTTTTTTTTAATTGGTAGTTATTTTAATTTTAGTATACTAGTTATGTTAGGTTAATTGTTAAATTAAACTTAGGTTTTTTTAATTTCACAGGTAAGTTTTTATTTATTTTAAAGATAGGGATATTGTTATTTTAATTTAAAGTTAGGGGGTTGTTAGGTTTAGGGGTTAATAGTTTAAATGAGTTTTTTGCGAATTTTGGAGGCTGGCGGTTTAGGGGTTAATAGGTTTATTTAGTGGTGGTGATGTGGGAGGCCAGAGGTTTAGGGGTTTATAACTTTATTATAGTTTCAGCAAGGTTGGGGTGCCGGGGAATAGGGGTTAATAACTTTATTATAGTGGCGGCAATGTCGGGGAGCCGCGGAATAGGGGTTAATAGCTTTTATTAGTGGCGGCGATGTTGGGAGCGGCAGATTAGGGGTTAATAACTTTATTTAGGTGTCGCCGATTTCTGGGCGGCAGATTAGGGGTGTTTAGACTAGGGGTTTATGTTAAGGTGTTAAAACGTAACTTTTTTTTCCCCATAGACATGAATGGGGCTGCGTTACGGAGCTTTTTATTCCGCGATCGCAGGTGTTAGTTTTTTTCTAACATTCTCTCCCCATTGATGTCTATGGGGAAAGTGTGCAAGAGCACGTCAAAGCAGCCCTTGGATTTTGTGCGGTATGGAGCTTATCGCAACCATATCGCACCCACAAGGAGGCTTTTCAGTAACTTGTAATGGCAGTGCTATGAAGGGTGAAATAGTGCAACTTTTGTTGCGTTCGTTTCGCACCCTCTATAGCACAAAACTCATAATCTAAGCGTATATAAACAAAATATAATTATTAAGTAGTTCATCACACTCATCTGTGACCCAAGAATCTCGGACAGAACATACATGCACACTCACCTATAAACCGTGTCCGTCACACAACACACGTGAACACTCACCTATAACCTATGTACCCCAGACATAACCTATATACATACTCACCTGTAAATTCCATTCCTCAGACGCAACACATATTCAAACTCACCTGCAACCTGTATACCTCAGACATAACACACAAGCACACTCACCTGCAACTTGCGTTCCTCAGTCACAACACATGTTCACACTCACCTGGGTCCAAAAAAGTATCAATGTTTTGGTCTCAACAAATGCTTTTAATCAGCCATGATTTGTTGTTCACAAAAAGTTGCTAATTTTTGTGTTGCTCATCTGTAACCAACGTACCTCACAATATATGTGCATACTTACCTATATCCCACGTCCCCCAGACACTATGTAAGTTGTTACTTACATGTAAACCACATCTCTTAGACACAAGACATGGGCACACTCACCCATAACCTGCGAACCTCAGACACAAGATACATGTGCACTCACGTGGGCTGATACTGTCACTGGTTTCCTCATATGGGGTTCCCAGCGTTACACACAGATCTTCTGTTATCTCAACTTTCAATACATCAGCGTCGTCTTCGTCTGTACAAATAAAGCAGATTCAGTTTTTATATTCCATGATCTTTTTATAGCTTTACCATAAAACAGCTTATTTATTTACCAGACAGACAATATCACCAAGTACACACGCTTTGCACATTTTCCCTCGCTTCTATTTTTTGGCTGTGACCCGCTATATTGCAGTATAAAACTAAAACCTGACTTAAATAAGGGTCAAAATCCTATTGTTTATAAACCAGACAGTAAACTACAAGGGAGAGCGGTAAGTAACTGTGTGCACAGCCCCGGCAGACTCTCACGTATTACTACTCACCGGCAGGGAGGGAGAGCAGTAAGTAACTGTGTGCACAGCCCCGGCAGACTCTCACGTATTACTACTCACCGGCAGGGAGGGAGCAATGTATTTCAGTCTGATGACTATTCATGTCATCTGTCTCATCCTCTTCCTTCACATTTAATAGCCCAGTGCCCGGGTTTTCCTCTAGACGCCCTGTAATTACAGCAGGAATTCACCTGATAATACACGGTACAGAGTATAGCATAAACTTATATAAAAAAATTAAAGGGATTTTTTTTTTTTTCTCCTTCTCTTCCCCAATCCCCCCTATCCCAACGATGAGAATCCCTTCCTCCCCCCTCTCTCCTCTTCACACCCCATTTCTCTCTTCCATTTTCTCATTTCTTTATTCTTACACTATTTCTTCTTTTCCTCTCACGACGGGCTTCATTTTTTTGCATCCAAAGAATCTTGGATGCATATAGATTTTATGAACAATTAGTTTCAGAAATGTAACAAACAACTTACTGTAAGATTTCATTTTTGTATATTGTTTGTTGTATCCTTGCTGACCTTCGTGCTTATGCAATGTATCATGTTTACTTTCAATAAAGTTTCTTTGAAAATGAAAAAAAAAAAAAAAAAAAAAAAAATTTTTTAAAGGGATAGGAAAGTCAAAATTAAACTTGCATGATTCCAATAGAGCATGTCATTTTAAGGCAGTTTTAAATTCACTTCTTTTTTTAAATGTGCTTTGTTCTCTAGGTATCCCTTGTTGAAAAAGAATATGCACATATCCTACATGAGTGGGAGCTGCTGTTAATTGGTGTCTGCACTAATTTGTCTTTTGTGATTGGCTGACTAGATGTGTTCCTCTTGCTGCTAATACTACAACCCTTTTCCTTCAGCAAAGGATAACAAGAGAACAAAGCAAATTCATTTGATAATGGAAGTAAATTGGAAAGTTGTTTAAAATTGTATACAGGCAGTCCCCGGGTTACGTACAAGATAGGGACTTTAGGTTTGTTCTTAAGTTGAATTTGTATGTAAGTTGGAACAGGCACTTTTTTTAGGTGAAACTCTAGCCAAAAATTTTTTTTTTGTTTTGGATAGCATAGGATAAAGTTTGTTTTGCTATCTGTGCCCCTGTTCAGAAAATTTCACATCACTTTCTGTCCTTGTGACAATTGGATTTTCAGTATTTTGGATTATCCTGGAAAGAAGGATTGTCGATAAAGCTCTATTTTCTCTGTATGTAAGTACGAGTTGTACTTAAGTCGGATGTCTGTAACCCGAGGACTGCCTGTATTGGAAAGTTGTTTAAAATTGTATGTTCTATCCAAATCATGAAATAAAATGTGGGGGCTTCCTGCCCCTTTAATGTCTCCACCTTAAGGGTTAATAGGGACCAGCTATGGGTCCAAATAAACCAGCAGCTTTGAATATTGTAGTAATTTTGTATTCAGCTATTTTATTGATTCCTCATGAGAAATCCTCCTAATAGGTAAATGTGTGTAATTATACAGTGTGTATCATGTAAATAGCACTCTTTGATGAAGGACCCTGCGTGTAACAGTTTATGGGGCCAATTTATCATAGTGCAAGCGGACATGATACAATGTAGCGTATCATGTCTGCCGCACATCAAAATGATGACAGCATACGCTGTCTGCATTTATCATTGCACAAGTAGTTCTTGTGAACTGCTTGTGCAATGCCGCTCCCTGCAGATTCGCAGCCGCTAGCAGGAGTGTCAATCAACCCGATCGGGTTGATTTCTGTCCGCTGCCTCAGAGCAGGCGGACAAGTTATGGAGCAGTGGTCTTTAGACCGCTGCTTCATAACTTCTGTCTCCGGCGGAGCTTGATAATTCGAACCCTATGGCAGTTTGCTGTATGGTTTTACATGAGTGATAAAATGAAGGTTTAAAAGCAAAAAGGAAAAGCTTGCTGCCTGTTTCCCTTTTGTATCTTTGTACAGACATAAGTGTTGTGGTTTCAAATATCTACAATACAGAACTAAGCAGGTGGTTCTAATAGAGGTGTCAGTGTGCTATAAACCATGGAGGCTGAAAAGTTAATAACTTTAAAAAAAGATTGGTCAAAATAAGTGCAATTGAAAAGGAGAAAAAGGCCGGCCCAGACCTACACAGAACCGGCAGTGTGCCGTGGTCAGACAAGCAGGATCTTGAACAAAGGTACTCCAGCCTTGGCAGATGACATAAAAAGACCTTTATTACACCATGGGCCACACAAAAAAACTACGCTTCAGACCTGTACTAGGTCCTTAGTCATGTCTGCATAAGTATACAAAGAGGCTACCTTTATACCTGTACACAGGTTCAGGCCAATCACCCATTAATTAGAACACAGCGCCACCTAGTGTAAATTATTTTTATATTTTTACATAAGAGTATTTCTTATCTTAAGGTGACAGTGTAAATAAAGGGTTATAAAACAGTACAGAATATACAATACAAATATATACATATAGCCACTGTATATACAATTTAAAAAAAACAGCCAATAGAATGAGATCTGCTTAAATCCTATTGGCTGATTTGAACAGCCAATAGGATTTTAGCAGCTCTAATTCCTATTGGCTGATTCAAATAGAATAGAAATGCAAGGGACGCCATCTTGAATCGCATACCTTGCATTGAAGATTCAGTGTACGGCGGCGACCTTATGTAGAGGATGCTCCGCGCCGGATGTCTTCAGGATGGACCCCCTCCGCGCCGCCGGGATCAAGATAGAAGATGCCGCCTGGATGAAGATTGAAGAGGTTGCCTGGATGAAGACTTCTCGCCGCTTAGATGAGGACTTCGCTGCCGGGATGAAGTTTGAAGAGTCCGCCTGGATGACTTCTCGCTGCCTGGATGAAGATCGTTCAAGCGGGACTTCAAAAACTGTAAGTGGATCTTCGGGGGTTAGTGATAAGTTTTTAAAGGGTTTTTAGGGTGGTTTTTTTTTTAGTTATTATATTAAAAAATGGGCAAAGCCCATCCAAATGCAATTTTCAGGGCAATGGGTAGCTTAGGTTTTTAGGTCTGTAATGTTAGTGGGTATTTGTATTTTTTTTTTCACATAAAGAGCTGATATCTTTAGGGCAATGCCCTACAAAAGGCCCTTTTAAGGGTCATTGGTAGTTTATTCTAAATTAGGTTTTTTATTTTGGGGTGTTTTTTTTTCAAATGAGTATTAGAATAGGAATATTTTTTATTATTTTTGATCATTTGTTTGTTATTTTGTGTAATGTATTTTTTAGGGGGTGTTTGGGGTTTTTTTGTAGCAAAAGAGCTGTTTAACTTAGGGCAATGCCCTACAAAGGCCCTTTTAAGGGTCCCCAAAAGGCCCTTTCAAGGGCCCTTGGTAGTTTATTCTAGATTAGGCTTTTTTATTTTGGGGTGTTTTTTTTTTTTTAAAGGACATTAGAATAGGAATAATTTTTATTTTTTTGGATAATTTTGTGTGTTTTTTTGTAATAGTATGTTTTTTTTTATTTTTTCTAATGGTAGGTTTTTTTATTTTTTGTGATGTGAGGTTTTAGTGTAAGGTAGCTTAGGTTTTATTTCACAGGTAAGTTTGTATTTATTTTAACTAGGTAGTTAGTAAATAGTTAATAACTATTTACTAACTAGTCTACTTAGTTAAAATAAATACAAACTTACCTGTGAAATAAAAATAAAACCTAAGCTAGCTACAATGTAACTATTAGTTATATTGTAGCTAGCTTAGGTTTTATTTTACAGGTAAGTATGTATTTAGTTTTAAATAGGTATTATTTAGTTAATAATTGTAAATTCATTTAGATCTATTTTAATTATGTTAAAGTTAGGGGGTGTTAGGGTTAGGGTTAAGTTTTAGCGGTAGGTGTAGGGGTTAATAGCTTAATTTAGGTTGTTGCGATGTGGGGGGCTGGCGGTTAGGAGTTAATAAGTTTATTTAGTGGTAGTGATGTGGGAGGCCAGAGGTTTAGGGGTTAATAACTTTATTTAGTTGCGGCGATGTCGGGGAGCAGCAGAATAGGGGTTAATAACTTTAATACAGTGGTGGCGATGTTGGGGTGCGGCGGAATAGGGGTTAATAACTTTAGTATAGTGGCGGCGATATCGGGAGCGGCAGATTAGGCATTAATAACTTTATTTAGGTGGTGGCGATATCGGGAGCGGCAGATTATGGGTTAATAACTGTAGGTAGGTGTCGGCGATGTCGGGGGCAGCAGATTAGGGGTGTTTAGACGTAGGATTTATGTTAGGGTGTTAGGTTTAAACGTTAGTTTTTTTCCTCCATAGACATCAATGGGGCTGCGTTACGGAGCTTTTCATTCTGCGATCTCGGGTGTTAGACTTTTTTCTGACCTGCTCTCCCTATTGATGTCAATGGGGAAAGCGCGCATGAGCACGTCAAAACAGCGCTTGTTTTTGGTGCTGTATGGAGCTTTAAAAGCACCATATCCCCCTCACAAGCCAGGTTTTGGAAAACTTGTAATGGCAGCGCTATAGGGGATTAAATAACGCAACTTTTGTTGCATTCGTTAATTTCCATATAGCGCTCAAAACTCGTAATCTAGCTGTAAATTAGCACGGACTAAATAGTCCTTTATGTTTTTATTCCTCTTGTATGCTTACATAGGGGGATTATCAAAGGTACTGCGATGGATTCAGGTCTTTCAGAATATGCTTTTTGAGGATTCCGTTAATTTTAAGTAATTATAATTACTTATAAAGATTAACTTCTCTTCTTTATTTTCCCTTTTTCTTTTCTCCATCTGTTTGGAAATAACCTCATATTTCTGTTTGTATATTAAGTAATTAGGATAGCCCCTTTTTCGAATTTACTGGCCATTTCTTCCAATCTTTTATTACACTGTTGATCATGAACTATCCTCTTTACTCGTGTAAACTGACTTCTGGGCAGTGCTTTGAAAACATTTGGTGAGTGGTAGCTATCATACCTCAAGAGGCTATTTTTGTCTGTTGGCTTGGTGTATAAATCTGTCTTGAGAAAACCATTCTCTTTATAAACTAATGTATCCAAAAAATTAACTGAAGTTTCACTGGCCGTCAGTGTAAATTTAAATCCCAAGACAGGTGTGTTTAGATCATCAACAAATGCTAGAAGGCTCTCAATGCTGTGGTTTCTGTTCCCCATCTTTTTGTTTTGCTGTGCATTTCAGACAAGCAGGATACCAGTGAGCATAAGTACTGGCTAGATGCCCTCACACTATAAGCAGCACCAGAAAGAAAGGACACAGAGGCATACAGCAGAACAGCTCTGCACATGCTTTATGTGCCTCAGTGCTGCACACAGCGATGTTGTCTGTAGACGCACACAGCTAGGGTAAAAGCAAACAATGCTTCTTATTTTATTACATTTAAATTGAAATTCTTTACATAGTAGAAAACCTAGGTATGCTCAGTAGTGTTCACGTGTTTAAAGCCCAATATGTATTATTTTGTTACAACCACTGCTGCCATATATAAAGCACACTCCTGAATCTACCCCATTATGCTCTCATGACAAGCATTGCTGCCATATATAGAGAACGCCCCTGTGCCTACCTCAGTATGCTCTCATGACAACCACTACTGCCATATATATAGCACACTCATGTGTCTATCTTCATGGAAAGGAGCTAAGTTGTAAGAATGGAGACCAGGAAAAAGTGGTAAATGTGATCAGAAGTAAATTGGATTTTAGTTTAATCACTCACTCTAAATAAATAGAAAACATTTATTTTTTACTTCTGTGTCCCTATAACAGGTTTAGCTGCTGCAGTTTCATACACACAACAGAGATTTTCAGTTTGATTTTCCTTTTTATCATTTACAGGTGCAGCTGGTGAAGCTCTGTATTGTTACACTGTGTGCCGCCATCTTGTAGTGTAGGTGACCTTGTACTCTGTGACAGAAGCGCTGCACATGCACAGATCAGTGATGTCAGCTGTTTGACAGCTGTATTGCACACTTGTGTTTAGTGTACATGATACAGAGCAGGAGATTAGTAGCTGCATTTCTCTATAATATTCATGTGACCTTTTCATATGTTATGTAACTTATAAACTGTGTATGAAAAATACAAAAATGTAAATCTCATGCTCTGTATTGTGTCTAAGCACATGATACAGCTGTGAAAGAGCCTCAACATCACTGAGTTCAGCACTTCTGTTACAGAGAGTGACAAAACATGCGCTACAAGATGGCAGCATCCAGCATGAAAATGTGGAGCTTTACCAACCGCCTCCTGTAAAGGGTTAGAATAAGACAAAGACAGGAGGAAGAAGAATAACATGAGTAATGACCGTTGTAGTACATTTTTAACTCAGGTATAGAGTAAGGCAATAAGTAGAAATGCGTCTACCTGTCATTACACAGCTTGTGATATATTCTCTGTATTTAACCCCGGGGATATTTTCCCCTCCACTTTGTGTGTTATATATATTTGTTGTTTTTTCACTCACTCAGTGCTACGGCGCCACTTTGGAAATAAATTTGCATACTAGCATACACTGGTCTGTGCTCCTCTATTCTGTTTTCACATAGTAACTACACAGCTCTGTGCCTATAAACCTTATTAAACCCCTGATTTAGTGCTTCCTGTATGTTACCAATACCACATACACATTATAGTAATTACACAGCTCTGTGACTATAAATCTTATTAAACCCCTGATTTAGTGCTTCCTGTATGTGACCAATACCACATACACATTATAGTAATTACACAGCTCTGTGACTATAAACCTTATTAAACCCCTGATTTAGTGCTCCCTGTATGTGGCTAACAACACCACATACATATTATAGTAACTACACAGCTCTGTGCCTATAAACCTTATTAAACCCCTGATTTAGTGCTCCCTGTATGCGACCAACAACACCACATACACATTATAGTAACTACACAGCTCTGTGACTATAAACCTTTTTTTTTTTTGCCTCAGAAGGAGACCAAGTTTCTATATCACAGAAATGGTTGACTGTTGCCTCTTTCCTCATTGGCAATTTCTGAGAAAAGATTCATATAATTTTCCAATAATTTATGAAAAAGTACATAAACATGTGTACCCTACTACACAAAACGAAGCATAAGACAGAGGTGAAGTCAATATACTCCCCATTTCCCCCCATTACCTGCTTCCCCCTCCACCTTCTCCTACCTACAGATACTGAGTAGGGAAAAGAAAAAAAAAATAGAATAGTCTAATCTGAGACTAAAAGTAAAAATTAAACTCACTCCTTGACATAACCATTCTCTTCTAAGGTTGGTTTCCATTATAAAGTTAGAGTTTTTTTCAGTGGCTCAATAATCTGGCTGTGTAAATGTACATTAAAGGTTTATAAGAGTGGTGTCCATTTAATAAAAATAAATTCAATTTTGGCATCTGATTCCCTCTGGAGACCCACTGATTCAGTAAACAAGCAGTTCTCTACATCTTTTTTAAATGTTGTGAATTTTAGGTATTTCTTTGAGCGCCAATCTTTCAAGATGATTTTCCTGCCTAATAATATGGCCACATTTAAAAAGTGTGAACTCCTCATATGATGCCAGAAAAAAATATGAGTCATAATTAAATTGGTATATACAGTTCTTAACTTGGTAAGCCAAAAGCACTTAATCATAGGACATAGCCAAACGCAATGTAATATATCAGCTTTTATAAGCCCGCATTTGGGACATGATATCCGATTTAGATCACTAGAAAAATAGAATATATGGAGTATTTGTATTTGAGAAATTCTCCTGTCTTAATAGATTAACAATTAGACTATATTTTCCCCCGGCCCAACCACAACTCTTCATTTTAACTAAGTGATCTCCAAGATGTCTGATTTTTAGATAGTTGAAGAACAAATTATTAGGGATATTAAATTCCATTTTACACATTTCAAAAGTTTTCATAGAATATGAGTTAAAGTCTATTAACTGGGAGAAATAAGTTACATGCATAGACTCCAACCTATTAAATCTCTGGGAATCAATTCCTGCCCTAAACTCCTCAGGGTTGCCTCTTATTGTCAAATATGGAGAAGCTGCAAAATTAATATTTAATAAATCACAAAATCTATGCCAGGCTTTCACAGAGTCTTTAAAGAGTATATTCTGTTTTATATTTTTGGGGAGCTCTTTCAGAGAGATATGTGGGATCGCTTTCAGGTAATGTGGAGTAATTAGACTTTCTTAATTCCTCAAACCAATCGAATACATATTTAACCACAGCAGCAAGATTATATTTACCAAGATCCGGTAGGGCTAACCCAGCTTAACTTTTACTAGCAGTTAATCTTGGTAAGGCTATTCTAGACTTTTGATTGTGCCAGATAAATTGCTGAATATACCTATTAATACGTTTGAGATCCTTCTTTAATAATAGTAGTGGCATGGCCTGAAAGGTGAATAGAAATTTAGGGAAACAGACCATTTTAAATAAGTGTATTCTTCCGGCCAATGAGATTGGTAGTTCTTTCCAGTTAGAAAGTTCCTTCTTAAGGTTTTGTATTAAGGGAGGAAAATTTAGTTTATACCATAAACTTGGGTCAGCTAAAAATTTTAAGCCTAGATACAAAATCACCCTCTGAGCTTCCCTGACTGGAGTTAATGGGGAATGCCCATGTTTATTTAACCATAAAATCTCTGATTTAGTTTTATTTATCTTAAACCCTAAAATTACTTGAAAATCCTCCAGAATTTGAATAATTAATGGTAAATTATGCGATACATTTTCAGTAAAGATCAAAACATCATCTGCACATAAGGCTAGTTTTGAGTTAACATTGCCTCAACTCACTCCGTCTATAGATTGTCTAAGGAGAACCGCCAGGGGTTCTAAAGCTAGATTGAACAAAAGAAGTAACAGCGGACACCCCTGCCTGGTACCTCTACCTAATATTATGTTAATATATAAAGAAGTATTGGGTGAGTCATACAACAAATTAACTATACATAAAAATTCTCCTGAAAAGCCAAATTTACTAATGGATTCAAACAAATGGTCCCAAATCAATGAATCAAAGGCTTTATGTGTGTCAACTGAGATGACAGCTGCATCTTTATTACTGGCTTAATTATTTTTGGATTCTATATAAAAATGTGATAGAATGATTTCCAACTTTCTAATATTAGTATTCAGCAATCTGCCCTTTCTTTTAATCCTGTCTGTCCGGATGTATTATGTTGATTAACATAGGCTGTAGTCTATTTGCCAAAATCCGTGTGAAGATTTTTTAATCTACGTTGAGGAGGGATATAGGGCAATATGAATCAATATTACCTGAATCCTTTCCCTGCTTCAGAATCATTATAATTTGAAATTCCATGAAGTATTTTGAGGGGCTCTGCCTAGGAGGAAGCTGTTAAACATTTGTAACAAAACTGTAGAAATATCATCCTCAAGGATTCTATAAAATTCACCAGGTAGGGCATCTGGACCTTGAGCCTTGTTTAGCGCTAATTTTTTTTTTAGCATTTTTAATCTCCTTTAGTGTAAATCGGGGCATTAAATGATGGAAGATCTGTCTCAGTGATTTTAGGTAAAGAATCATTTCCCCAAAATTCCTTTTTAACTTGTTTATCTACTGGTTAAGATGTATACAATGTTTGAAAGAATGAATAAAATTCATCTACAATTTCTTGTTGATTAGAAATATATCTATCATTAACCCTAAGAGAAGAAATGACTACGTTTTTTGCTATATTTTGAAAGTTTAGATAAAAAATTCCCCAATTTGTTCCCAAATTTCAGGAAGAAATCAGAGGACTTAAGCTAATTTTTACTTCTTTCTGTATATAAAAAGCATCTCTCAAAGATTTCAATAACTGATATGCCTTCCAAGTCTCTGTGGTACTATTTAAGACATACTGTTTATATTTTTTCACCATAGCATTGGTAAGTTGAATTTGTATGTTGTATTTCTTGTTTTCTTTAACCACATATGATATAATTTCCCCTCGTATAACTGCTTTAAAAGCATTCAAAATACATTCTATTTTATTTACTAAATCAAGATTGTTTCTAAGATACTCAGCCCATTTCTGAGCCAAGAATTGACAGAAATTGGAGTTATCATATAGATATTTGTGAAAGAAAAAAATATTATTCTTACAAGAATATGGTTTAAATTGTAGTTCCAACAGGATTGGGGCATGATCAGAGAGAGCAAAGGGGAAAATAGTAACCTTTTTACCCAATGTCACCAAATGCAAGCTTATCAAAAACATATCAATGCGGGATAGGGATTTAGTGGCCTTCGATATACATGTAAATTCTAAGTTATTTGGGTTATTATTTTGCCAAATGTCTATCAGATCCAAATTATAAATTAAAGGGACACTCAAGTCAAAATTAAACTTCAAGATTCAGATACAGCATGCAATCTTAACCCCTTAACGACGCATGTCGTACAGGGTACGTCACACACAACCTGGTCTTTAAAGACCAGCGACATTGGGGTTTAAAGTGGCTGGAAGCTATCCTGATCGCTTCCAGCCGCTTTCCGGTTATTGCAGTGATGCCTCGACATCGAGGCATCCTGCAATAACACCCCTTGGCCATCCGATGCAGAGAGTCACTCTGTGGCCCTCTCTGCACCGGACATAGATAGCCGGTATCGTTGGTGGGTGGGAGCTTACGTGGGAGGCGGGTGGGCGGCCATCGATGGGCCCTATGACGTTGAGGGGGGCGGGATCGTGGGTGTGCGTATGTGCACGGGGCGGGCGCGTGCATGGGTGGAAGCGGGTGGGAACAGCTACACTACAGAAAATGTAAAAAAAAGTAAGAGAATGGGGTAATATTTTATAAAAAAAAGCATCTAAGTGATCTGGGAGGGGGTGGGGGGTTGGTCTTTGGGGGGTATGCTGCACTACAGAAAAAAATAAAATAAAAATTAAAACAAAGCTTTTTTTTAGTAAACTGGGTACTGGCAGACAGCTGCCAGTACCCAAGATGGCTACCAATAAGGTAGAGGGGGAGGGATAGAGAGCTGTTTGGGGGGGGGATCAGGGAGGTTGGGGGCTAAGGGGGGATCCTACACATCAGCATATTTTTTTTTAAAAATACCTTTTATTTTAGTACTGGCAGACTTTCTGCCAGTACTTAAGATGGCGGGGACAATTGTGGGGTGGGGGAGGGAAGAGAGCTGTTTGGGAGGGATCAGGGGGTGTGATGTGTCAGGTGGGAGGCTGATCTCTACATTAAAGCTAAAATTAACCCTGCAAGCTCCCTACAAGCTCCCTAATTAACCCCTTCACTGCTGGGCATAATACACGGGTGGTGCGCAGCTGCATTTAGCGGCCTTCTAATTACCAAGAAGCAACGCCAAAGCCATATATGTCTGCTATTTCTGAACAAAGGGGATCACAGAGAAGCTTTTACAACCATGTGTGCCATAATTGCACAAGCTGTTTGTAAATCATTTCAGTGAGAAACCTAAAATTGTTAAAAATGTAACGTTTTTTTCATTTGATCGCATTTGGCGGTGAAATGGTGGCATGAAATATACCAAGATGGGCCTAGATCAATACTTGGGGTTGTATACTACACTACACTAAAGCTAAAATTAACCCTAGAAGCTCCCTACACACTCCCTAATTAACCCCTTCACTGCTGGACATAATACACGTGTGTTGCGCAGTGGCATTTAGCGGCCTTCTAATTACCGAAAAGCAACGCCAAAGCCATATATGTCTACTATTTCTGAACAAAGGGGATCCCAGAGAAGTGTTTACAACCATTTATGCCATAATTGCACAAGTTGTATGCAAATAATTTCAGTGGGAAACCTAAAATTTGTGAAACAATTTGTGAAAAAGTGAACATTTTTTTTTATTTGATCTCATTTGGCGGTGAAATGGTGGCATGAAATATACCAAAATGGGCCTATATCAATACTTTGGGATGTCTTCTAAAAAAAATATATACATGTCACAGGATATTCAGGGATTCCTGAAAGATATCAGTGTCCCAATGTAACTAGAACTAATTTTGAAAAAAAAGTGGTTTGGAAATAGCAAAGTGCTACTTGTATTTATTGCCCTATAACTTGCAAAAATAGCAAAGAACATGTAAACACTGGGTATTTCTAAACTCAGGACAAAATTTAGAAACTATTTAGCATGGTTGTTTTTTGATGGTTTTAGATGTGTAACAGATTTTGGGGGTCAAAGTTAGAAAAAGTGTGTTTTTTTCCATTTTTTCCTCATATTTTATAATTTGATATGATGAAAATAATAATATCTTTAGAAAGTCCATTTAATGGCGAGACAAATTATTATAGTAGCGGTGAGGTCCGGTCGGCAGATTAGGGGTTAATACTTGAGGTTAGGTGACGGCGACGTTGGGGGGGGCAGATTAGGGGTTAATAAATATAATATAGGGGTCGGCGATGTTAGGGGCAGCAGATTAGGGGTTCATAGGGATAATGTAGGTGGCGGCGATGTGCGGTCGGCAGATTAGGGGTTAAAATATTTATTATAGTGGTGGCGATGTGGAGGGACCTCGGTTTAGGGGTACATAGGTAGTTTATGGGTGTTAGTGTACTTTAGAGCACTGTAGTTAGAGCTTTATATACCGGCGTTAGCCCATAAAGCTCTTAACTACAGCCTTTCCATGGGCGTTAGGAGTCTTGTCGGTAGAGGGTGTACCGCTCACTTCAGCCAAGACTCCAAATACCGGCGTTAGGAAGATCCCATTGAAAAGATAGGATACACAATTGGCGTAAGGGGATCTGCGGTATGGAAAAGTTGCAGCTTGAAAGTGAGCGGTACACCTTTACCTGGCCAACTCTAAATACCAGCGGGTGGCCAAAAGCAGCGTTAGGACCCCTTAACGCTGCTTTTGACGGCTAACGCAGAACTCTAAATCTAGGCGTTAGTTTGCAAATTTCTTCAAAATTGTTCATTCCTATCATTTGGGCCATAAATATTAAAGATTAATAATTTTCCCCTGTAGAGAAATTTCAAGCAAAATATATCTCCCTTGATCAAAAATGATTGTACTTAAGATTTCATAGTTGAGTGTTTTGTGAAGCAGGATAGCCACCCCTATTTTTCTATGTTGACTGGGCGCAAATATAAATTTTCCTACCCATCCCCATATCAACTTTTTGCTTTCAATTTCAGACAGATGTGTTTCCTGAATTAATCCAATGTCTGTTTTTAACCTTCTCAAATGTTGGATAATAGCTTTTCTTTTAATTGGGGAGGTTATCCCTCCTACATTCCATGATATTATTCTATGCGTCATCGATAAAAAAAAAAATCACTTCCCCCTATCACTGGTCTCGGTCTATTATAGGTATTGCCTTGCTCTCTAGAAGGTCCTATCCTATGTGCACATTCTATGGCCATAGTTGGTTGAGAACTGTTTATGTTAAGTAGTGTTGGAAGTTAAACAGAAGCAAAGTACAATACATGTTTATCCACTTGCCCTTCTAGAAGACCAATTATTCTTAAGTTACTTCTTCTAGACCTATTTTCAAGGTCTTCCAACTTATCACTATTAGTTTTAATCTGCGAGGCGGTAGAAGTAATCCACTTATCCTTTTCTATGTCCCTGTCTTCCAGATCAGAAATTTTCTGCTCAGCCATAGCTACTCTTACTGAGAATTGTTTAATGTCAGCCATAATTGTGTCTAAGGATGCCTGAAAAGAATCAAATTTAGGGAAAAAGAGTGCACTAATTTGTTTAATCATGTAATTTCCTGCCGTTATATTTCTAGTCCCTTCTGATGCTATATCTGAGCCAGGGTCTAAACTTGGTCTGTAGAATACAAAGTGAACAAAAGATGCAGGCACTGCTTCCACAGGAATAAAATCAAAAGAGATCTTTAATGAAAATACACACTACATACAGGCAGGACACAGTACAGGGGTATAGAGATAATGAAGAAAAACGGGGCACTAATGGCACTGCGCAAATTTACAACTTAGGGTAGCCTGCTGATCCCTGGATTAATGAATATGTAGTATTTATGAATCTATCTATGATCCAGGTTTATTGTATTAAGAAACGGCTGAGGTGCTGTGTACTTGTTATGTAGAACGAGAATTTTCAATCCTAGGATTGAAAGGTTGTACACCTATATAGCACTCATTCCCTAATTGATGGTGGCAAAATAGAACAAGATAGGTGTATCTTGGGAGGAGAAAGTGCGTGAGGATGTATTAAAATATAACCTTTATTAGTGATTTTTTAAAAATAAAAAGCAACAAACACAAACGACATACAAACTTTATTAAAAACACAGGCTTGGGTCTGTAGGGGTTTTTCTTCCGTTATTCTCGGATTATATAAAGTGGTTGTGTGCTATTTGATAATAGCTTAGCTTATAGTAAGTTAGAGGTCTGGATAAGCTCAGTAACTGTAGAGTATTTATATACTTGGAGCTGATGTTATATTAATAAACCTACTTGGTGTAATATTAACTCTATATTTGTTTTTGTTATCTGTGACTCACAGTTCAATTCAGAATATAATGTTGAATATGTTAGAATACATCTCTATTATTTTCACCGCAATTAATTCAGGATTTCTGTTAATGTGGAATTATTTCCTTAGTATATTGCTTTGATATATATATCTGTATCACAATATCTGGTTTACTTTACCGATGTATTACTTTGGTCAAGCGTTGTATATATATCTTGATCTGTTTATTGTAGCACAGATAGTATGCTAGGTGCTGTTTATGAATAGACTTCTAGCTAAGTAAGGACAGACAACGTTGTCTATATGAAGTGTGTTAGCACTTGTCAATCAGTTAACCAGTTAACCTCTGTGTGGTCACGTTTTTTTATAGTGTTGAATACTTATGTCTACCAGAACATTATGCTTATACCACTACAGTGAGGTTAGATATGTTGCTAAAACACTGTTGTGCTTCTTACAGATCTGATATTATTTCTTTAATCCGTATATTGGGAGTTATGATAGAATACTTAGGTAATCTTGTAATTATACGAAAGTATTACTTATGTCATATGTTATACATATATCTGATCTGCTGAAATTATTGTTATATGCTAGGTGCTGTTTTTAAATAAACTTCTAGTTAAATGAAGGTAGACAGAGTTGTCTCTATACAGCGTGATAGTACTTGCCAGTCAGTTAACCAGTTGCCCTCTGGCACATTTATATTAGTATCAGTGGACTAATATTCGTGACTGGGATTTTGCCGGAATTAGTCCACTTTTCTACTAAGGGTCAGGGGCAGGAGGAGTAAATATAGATCCGAGCCAGTATGTCAGTCAATCACTTACCCTCAGCATATTTTCTAGTCTCTCTGTCAATTTATATGCCCAAGAACTTTAATTCAGTTTCAAAATATAAGAGGGGGTTACTTAACTTAAACTTAAGGGGTACAACATGTATAGCTTATACGCCAAGAAAAAAACTTAAAGCAGTTCCAGAGTAAGAGAAGCGTTATTTAGCTTGGATTTGAAGAGTACAACACATACCTCCATGTCCCCTTCCAAAGTCCCAATATCACCACGGGTCATGACAGAGTGATCTATCTATTTGAGATCAATGCAGGGGCCCGCCAATACCTCACTGGCAGCCTAAATGCTACGGGAGGAAACTCTGGCGCCCATGCGAAAATGCTGGTTTGATGTTTACTTTTTGCCGCTCTTCGCTGTTGCACAGCCTCTCGGTGAACGCTTAAGGTAACGACGCCCAATCCTTGCGTTCCCGCCCAACGGAAGGGATCCCGCTGTGGATACTTAGAAGCCCTTACATTCAGGTCTTCCCGGAGTGTTCGTGATGCGGCCGTCTTCTGGTCAGGGCCGTCGTTACGTCAGTGCGTGGACCCGCCCACTGCTCCCCTATAAACCTTATTAAACCACTGATTTAGTGCTCCCTGTATGTGACTAACAACACCACATTCACCTCATAGTAACTACACAACTCTGTGCCTATAAACCTTATTAAACCCCTGATTTAGTGCTCCCTGTATGTGACTAACAACACCACATACACATTATAGTAACTACACAGCTCTGTGCCTATAAACCTTATTAAACCCCTGATTTAGTGCTCCCTGTATGTGACCAACAGCACCACATATGCATTTTAGTAACCACACAGTTCTGTGCCTAGAAACCTTACTAAACCCCGGATTTTGTGCTACCTGTATGTGACAAACAAATCTATATATACATAGTAACTACACAGCTCTGTGTCTATAAACCATATTAAACCCCTGATTTAGTGCTACCTGTATGTGACCAAAAACACCATATACAAATTATAGTAACTACACAGCTCTGTGCCTATAAACCTTATTAAACCCCTAAATTGAGTGCTCCCTGTATGTGACCAAAAACACCACATACAAATTATAGTAACTACACAGCTCTGTGCCTATAAACCTTATTAAACCCCTGATTTATTGCTCCTGTATGTGACCAACAACACCACATACACATTATAGTAACTACACAGCTCTGTGCCTATAAACCTTATTAAACCTCTAAATTTAGTGCTCCCTGTATGTGACCCGACAACAACACATACACATTATAGCAACTACATAGCCTATAAACCTTATTAAACACCTGATTAAGTGCTCCCGGGATGTGACCAACAACACCACATACACATTATAATAACTACACAGTTTTGTGTCTATAAACTTTATTAAACTCCTGATTTACTTCTTCCTGTATGTGACCAACAAGACCACATACACATTATAGTAACTACACAGCTCTCTGCCTATAAACCTCATTAAACCCCTGATTTAGTGCTCTTGTATGTGACCAACAACACCACATACACATTATAGTAACTACACAGTTCTGTGCCTATAAAGCTTAGTAAACACCTGATTTAGTGCTCCCTGTATGTGACCAACAACATCACATACACATTATAGTAATTACACAGCTCTGTGCCTATAAACCTTATTAAACATCTGATTTAGTGCTCCCTGTATGTGACCAACAACACCACATACACATTATAGTAATTACACAGCTCTGTGCCTATAAACCTTATTAAACATCTGATTTAGTGCTCCCTGTATGTGACCAACAACACCACATAAACATTATAGTAACTACACAGCTCTGTGCCTATAAACAATTTTAAACCCCTGATTTAGTGTTCCCTGTATAGGATCAACAGCAACACATACACATTATAGTAACTACACAGTTCTGTGCCTATAAACCATATTAAATCCCTGATTTAGCGTTCCCTGTATGTGACTAACAGCACCACATACACATTATTGTAACTACACAGCTCTGTGCTTATAAACCTTATTAAACTCCTGATTTAGTGTTCCCTGTACATGGCCAAAAACACCACATACACATTATAGTAACCACACAGTTCTGTGCCTATAAACCTTATTAAACCTCTGATTTGGAGCTCCCTGTATGTGACTAACAACACCACATACACATTATTGTAACTACACAGCTCTGTGCTTATAAACCTTATTAAACTCCTGATTTAGTGTTCCCTGTACATGGCCAAAAACACCACATACACATTATAGTAACCACACAGTTCTGTGCCTATAAACCTTATTAAACCCCTGATTTGGAGCTCCCTGTATGTGACTAACAACACCACATACACATTATTGTAACTACACAGCTCTGTGCTTATAAACCTTATTAAACTCCTGATTTAGTGTTCCCTGTACATGGCCAAAAACACCACATACACATTATAGTAACCACACAGTTCTGTGCCTATAAACCTTATTAAACCCCTGATTTGGAGCTCCCTGTATGTGACTAACAACACCACATACACATTATAGTAACTACACAACTCTGTGCCTATAAACCTTATTAAACCCCTGATTTAGTGCTTCCTGTATGTAACTAACAACACCACATACACATTATAGTAACTACACAGCTCTGTGCCTATAAACCTTATTAAACCCCTGATTTAGTGCTCCCTGTATGTGACCAACAGCACCACATATGCATTTTAGTAACCACACAGTTCTGTGCCTAGAAACCTTACTAAACCCCGGATTTTGTGCTCCCTGTATGTGACAAACAAATCTATATATACATAGTAACTACACAGCTCTGTGTCTATAAACCATATTAAACCCCTGATTTAGTGCTACCTGTATGTGACCAAAAACACCATATACAAATTATAGTAACTACACAGCTCTGTGCCTATAAACCTTATTAAACCCCTAAATTGAGTGCTCCCTGTATGTGAACAAAAACACCACATACAAATTATAGTAACTACACAGCTCTGTGCCTATAAACCTTATTAAACCCCTGATTTATTGCTCCTGTATGTGACCAACAACACCACATACACATTATAGTAACTACACAGCTCTGTGCCTATAAACCTTATTAAACCTCTAAATTTAGTGCTCCCTGTATGTGACCCGACAACAACACATACACATTATAGCAACTACATAGCTGTGCCTATAAACCTTATTAAACACCTGATTAAGTGCTCCCGGGATGTGACCAACAACACCACATACACATTATAATAACTACACAGTTTTGTGTCTATAAACTTTATTAAACTCCTGATTTACTTCTTCCTGTATGTGACCAACAAGACCACATACACATTATAGTAACTACACAGCTCTGTGCCTATAAACCTTATTAAACCCCTGATTTAGTGCTCTTGTATGTGACCAACAACACCACATACACATTATAGTAACTACACAGTTCTGTGCCTATAAAGCTTAGTAAACACCTGATTTAGTGCTCCCTGTATGTGACCAACAACATCACATACACATTATAGTAATTACACAGCTCTGTGCCTATAAACCTTATTAAACATCTGATTTAGTGCTCCCTGTATGTGACCAACAACACCACATAAACATTATAGTAACTACACAGCTCTGTGCCTATAAACAATTTTAAACCCCTGATTTAGTGTTCCCTGTATAGGATCAACAGCAACACATACACATTATAGTAACTACACAGTTCTATGCCTATAAACCATATTAAATCCCTGATTTAGCGTTCCCTGTATGTGACTAACAACACCACATACACATTATTGTAACTACACAGCTCTGTGCTTATAAACCTTATTAAACTCCTGATTTAGTGTTCCCTGTACATGGCCAAAAACACCACATACACATTATAGTAACCACACAGTTCTGTGCCTATAAACCTTATTAAACCCCTGATTTGGAGCTCCATGTATGTGTAATTTACAAAAAGAAAGAAGTGATATTTCACACATACTACTTTATGTCTTGTTGGTTTTTTTTTTAAAGTCTGGGGATGTACTCTACATTTTGTACTAGGTATCATGTTAGTGCAAAACCAGTCACGATCCTGGGACCAAAGAGGTAAAATCATTGTTGTGTTTACTGGCAGCCAAGAGGATAAAATAACTGGCCATTTATGAAAAACATTAAGGTATGTTCTCATATTTCGTCGTGCCCAGTCACTTATAGTATAGGTTGTCAAGTTTCTGGGGTAAAGCTGGCAGCCCTAACTGTAAATATGACCCCATTCTGATGACAAAACCAGGTGACATGCATGTGACATCCTGCTTACCTCCATGTGCATCAGGAAGGTCTGAGGTTTGGTTCTGAATCTTGTCCGACATTTTCTTGTTCAGCAACTGAATTTGTCAGATATTCTTATAATGCTTCTCCTTTACTGGCAAACACAGTGATGTATTTTGTACGTGATCTTCACAGTAACAGTAGCCTAAACACACACAGAGAGAGAGAGGGGTTTTTTAGTACAATTCATTGTCATAGGGGGAAAATAGTGTGAAATATATGTGATCAACACCTGTATCTGAGCATCATACACAGACCTGGATTGCGGAATCACTGTGCTTGGTCAGAAAGGGATTAAAGCAAATAAAACTGAGTTATCCAACAGAAATCAGTGATTATAAAAAAAAAAAAAAAACAATACATAAATAAACTGTTCTAACAATAAATATTTTATGTCAATAATTACAGATATTTAACTCTTTAATTTTTCTGCCACTTGACACCCTGTGTTGAAGCGGCTTCTAACCGTTTGTTCATCTTTGCATTTAAACATCAATTTGTTGTTTTGTTTGATTAACCCACCAAAATTAGATTATTTTTTTTTCAACAGACTTTTAGAAACCAGCTTTAGTTAACACTCAAATATGGTAAAAATAGATATTTTGACATTTTTTCTATAACGACAACATGACAAAGAGTACAGGAGTCATTATTTCCTAAATAATTTATGATAACACATTTAGGGCCAGATTACAAGTGGAGCACAAAATATCATTTACACAAGTGCGATTTTTGTGCTCCACTATGTAATACAAGCGCAAACAAAGGTGCGCTGGTATTACAAGTTAGGTGCAATGCGAACGTGACCTTGCGTTCGCATTACAGGGAAGCATTGCGCTCACAACAGTGTGCTTTCTTAGGCTCTAATAGGAGCCTTGTTCTCATGCTGTGTCTTACCTAGTGCAGCAAAGGGGCTAAGTCGTGCAGCAATTGGCAGCAATTTTAAATGTATATATATTTGTGTAAAACACAGAAAACGTTATGGCCTAAACCAAGAAATGACAATAAAAAGTTACAAAGTCTGCTTCTCTGTGAAAATTATAAACCAACTATATGTATATACAGTCCCATGAAAGAACGTCCCTGGAGAAAAACACAGAGGGAATTGGTGAAAAGGGGGTACTCACTAAACCTTACCTCAATCCTATGAGATAAGTGTAATGCTCTCTCAGGAGAAGGAGAGAAGAGGAAGGACCTGCCCCCACTGCGTATATGCGTCTGGATAAAATCCACCACAAAATCGTCTTGTAGTATCACCCTAGAGCATTGGTCTTAGGGGTAATTAACAAAAAGAGTGCAAAATGGTCCTTTAGTCTAATAACAAACTAATCCAGTATCAAAATAGGGAGCTCACATACACCAGGTGGCTATTCCTAGCTGTGGAGTCCCCGTTTGGCCACGCCCACTTACACATATATACACATATTAACACAAACATATATATATATATATATATATATATATATATATATATATACATACAGGGAGTGCAGAATTATTAGGCAAATGAGTATTTTGACCACATCATCCTCTTTATGCATGTTGTCTTACTCCAAGCTGTATAGGCTCGAAAGCCTACTACCAATTAAGCATATTAGGTGATGTGCATCTCTGTAATGAGAAGGGGTGTGGTCTAATGACATCAACACCCTATATCAGGTGTGCATAATTATTAAGCAACTTCCTTTCCTATGGCAAAATGGGTCAAAAGAAGGACTTGACAGGCTCAGAAAAGTCAAAAATAGTGAGATATCTTGCAGAGGGATGCAGCACTCTTAAAATTGCAAAGCTTCTGAAGCGTGATCATCGAACAATCAAGCGTTTCATTCAAAATAGTCAACAGGGTCGCAAGAAGCGTGTGGAAAAACCAAGGCGCAAAATAACTGCCCATGAACTGAGAAAAGTCAAGCGTGCAGCTGCCAAGATGCCACTTGCCATCAGTTTGGCCATATTTCAGAGCTGCAACATCACTGGAGTGCCCAAAAGCACAAGGTGTGCAATACTCAGAGACATGGCAAAGGTAAGAAAGGCTGAAAGACGACCACCACTGAACAAGACACACAAGCTGAAACGTCAAGACTGGGCCAAGAAATATCTCAAAACTGATTTTTATAAGGTTTTATGGACTGATGAAATGAGAGTGAGTCTTGATGGGCCAGATGGATGGGCCCATGGCTGGATTGGTAAAGGGCAGAGAGCTCCAGTCCGACTCAGACGCCAGCAAGGTGGAGGTGGAGTACTGGTTTGGGCTGGTATCATCAAAGATGAGCTTGTGGGGCCTTTTCGGGTTGAGGATGGAGTCAAGCTCAACTCCCAGTCCTACTGCCAGTTTCTGGAAGACAGCTTCTTCAAGCAGTGGTACAGGAAGAAGTCTGCATCCTTCAAGAAAAACATGATTTTCATGCAGGACAATGCTCCATCACACGCGTCCAAGTACTCCAGAGCGTGGCTGGCAAGAAAGGGTATAAAAGAAGAAAATCTAATGACATGGCCTCCTTGTTCACCTGATCTGAACCCCATTGAGAACCTGTGGTCCATCATCAAATGTGAGATTTACAAGGAGGGAAAACAGTACACCTCTCTGAACAGTGTCTGGGAGGCTGTGGTTGCTGCTGCACGCAATGTTGATGGTGAACAGATCAAAACACTGACAGAATCCATGGATGGCAGGCTTTTGAGTGTCCTTGCAAAGAAAGGTGGCTATATTGGTCACTGATTTGTTTTTGTTTTGTTTTTGAATGTCAGAAATGTATATTTGTGAATGTTGAGATGTTATATTGGTTTCACTGGTAAAAATAAATAATTGAAATGGGTATATATTTGTTTTTTGTTAAGTTGCCTAATAATTATGCACAGTAATAGTCACCTGCACACACAGATATCCCCCTAAAATAGCTATAACTAAAAACAAACTAAAAACTACTTCCAAAACTATTCAGCTTTGATATTAATGAGTTTTTTGGGTTCATTGAGAACATGGTTGTTGTTCAATAATAAAATGAATCCTCAAAAATACAACTTGCCTAATAATTCTGCACTCCCTGTATATATATATATATATATACATAAATAGTTATAGAGAACACACAGTTCCCAATAGACCGCAATGTAAAGGCACTTTTCAGTGCGTTTTTATTTCTTCCTAGCACACCAGGCACGCTCACTTTAACCCCTCATAACTGCTTCATGCAGTTATTAGTATTACTTTTTTAAATGCTACTCTTTTTTATTTTAACAAACTACACTTCACTGTATTTTTAGGGCAATTGTTGGAGATTTAGAAAATAAATTTTGTTATGGCTGGTTATGCGTGACAGTAAACGGGCAAATTTGCCACTTTAAAAAAAAGATTCAATAAAAATTAAAATTAAATCTTAAACTAATAAAAATTCTGGTTTTACAGAGGGGTGAGTCGCTTCATTTTGAGAAAATATGAACTTATGTATGAGTGTATGGCAGCAACAGAGCACAGCCAAATGGTCAACCAACTACACTGTGTGCGTATTACTTGTATCCAATGGGTTAAATCTCGGATATCTGTGTAATAAAAAATTGAAGTGGTATAAAAGTTAATGGTACTGTAAGTCAACACATTAAATTGGTGCTGTTTGTATATATTTGGGGATGAACCTTTTTGAGAGCATGTGTCAGAATTGGTGACAATCCTCTAAAAAAAAAAAATGATCTTGGTGTCCATACACTTTTATACTACACTGCAGTGGGCAGCAGTATGTGGGGGAAAATAACTAAGGGGCCGATTTACTAAAGTGCAGATGGACATGATACAATGAAACGTTGACAAACACACTGTTACCTAAATTAATTGGAAATAAAAACTGTGAGTGCCCTCCTAAGTGAAGAAGTTGATATATATATATATATATATATATATATATACACACACAATTTATTAAAAAATAGGGAGAGGAAAACTTGAAGCCAGGAACCCTCACTTCCAGGAGGAGGGAATTTATAGCCTGGATAAATTATGTTTTATTATAGGCCTAGTAGGATTTAACCAATCTAGGCTATGGTGCAGACCCCCTTAATGTAATTATTATTTCAGAATCATTAAGAAAGAAAAGGAGTTTAACTAAATGAGTTACTGTGAAGGAGAGGGATTTCAGCACTCTTTTATTTCCCATGAAGCTAACCAAAAGGTTAATAGGCTGGAGAATTTATCAGACAAATAAACATGTACACACGGTCACTACAAAGGCAAATTTATTTACAATACTTGGTAACAGCAAAAGTTAGGCATCTGTGAAATATCACACAAAGAATTATTACCACTGCAGTGGGTGATCAACCAAAGATTTTGCAAGCTTGCCTATTTCAAAACATTACTAATAGATTACAAATCTGTGCACAGATCATATGGGAAAAGGCAAATACATCAAGTAGGGTCAGAGATCAAACCATGTCTTCAAACCATAATGGTGGTAGTCACTCAACTATTAAAGGGACAGTCTACACCAGAATTTTTATTGTTTTAAAAGATAGATAATCCCTTTATTACCCATTCCCCAGTTTTGCATATTACCCATTCCCCAGTTTTGCATAACCAACACAGTTATATTAATATACTTTTAACCTCTGTGATTATCTTGTATCTAAGCCTCTGCAAACTGCCCCTTTTTCAGTTCTTTTGACAGACTTCCAGTCTAGCCAATCAGTGCCTGCTCCCAGATAACTTCTCGTGCACGAGCACAGTGTTATCTATATGAAATATGTGAACTAACACCCTCTAGTGGTGAAAAACTGTTAAAATGCAATCTGAAAGAGGTGGGCTTCAAGGTCTAAGAAATTAGCATATGAACCTCCTAGGTTAAGCTAAGAATACCAAGAGAAGAAAGCAAAATTGGTGATAAAAGTAAATTGGAAAATTGTTTAAAATTACATGCTCTGTCTGAATCATGAAAGTTTATTTTGGCCTAGACTGTCCCTTTAACAAGCAGGTGGCATAGTAGTGGAGTAGCAACAAAGCCACACTGCTCCATATTATGCGTGAAAAACCACAAAAATTGATACAACCTGAACCAGGTAAATTTGACGATCTTCCAAGGAGGATTGCATAGGTGTAACTGCCACTAAAAGCTCATCATCCAGATGAACTAATGGAAAGCTGGCAGCTTTCAGGAAACAACACTGATGAACCTAATCGATCTTTAAGCAGGTGTATTCATCAATGGTGAGCTGCTAGGAAAACTAGCAGCTCACCATGATATTTAACAGATGCCTAACTTTTGCTGTTACCAAGTATTGTAAATAAACTTATTTGCATTTGTAGTGCCCGTGTGTACATGTTTCTTTGTCTGAGAAATTGTCCAGCCTAGCAAAAGAGATATGATTGCTTATATAGACACAAGTGTTATAAATGCTATACAGTTACAACTGTTTGAGAATTGTTATCCCAATGTTTTTAATGTTATCACTTATGAATTGTTTTTGTGTAGGTATTTTGTACAACCACTAGATGGCGACCTTAGGTTCCAGAGAGGTCAGTTTGGCGCCATTGGGAGAGTATTAAAATGCAATGTAATGATCATATTATTAGCATGACTAAGAGGTTAATTCCTCGAAACGTTGCTATTTGTTCCAATAAAGTTTTGTAAAAGAATATAGTGCTGATGGCTTTCTGTGACAAACGTATGGACTAAGAGTAAAGCAGTGATACTCAGTAAATAAATAAATAAATACACATACAGTATCCCACAAAAGTGAGTACATCCCTCACATTTTTGTAAATATTTGATTATATCTTTTCACATTACAACACTGAAGAAATGAAACTTTTGTAGTGTACAGCCTGTATAACAGTGTAAATTTGCTGTCCCCTCAAAATAACTCAACACACAGTCATTAATGTCTAAGCCATTGGCAACACAAGTGAGTACACCCCTAAGTGGCGATATCCAAATTGGGACTGATTAGCCATTTTCCCTCTCTGGTGTCATGTGACCCGTTAGTGTTACAAGGTCTCAGGTGTGAATGGGGAGCAGGTGTGTTAAATTTGGTGTTATCGCTCTCACACTCTCTCATACTGGTCACTGGAAGTTCAACATGGCACCTCATGGCAAATAACTCTCTGGGGATCTGAAAAAGAATTGTTGCTCTACATAAAGATGGCCTAGACTATAAGAAGATTGCCAAGACCCTGAAACTGAGCTGCAGCAAGGTGGGCAAGACCATACAGCGGTTTCACAGGACAGGTTCCACTCAGAACAGGCCTCGCCATGGTCGACCAAAGAAGTTGAGTGCACGTGCTCAGCGTCTTATCCAGAGGTTGTCTTTGGAAAATAGACGTATGAGTGCTGCCAGCATTGCTGCGGTTGAAGGGGTGGGGGGGGTCAGTCTGTCAGTGCTCAGACAATACGCCGCACACTGCATCAAATTGGTCTGCATGGCTGTTGTCCCCGAAGGAAGTCTCTTCTAAAGATGATGCACAAGAAAGCCTGCAAACAGTTTGCTGAAGACAAGCAGGCTAAGGACATGGATTACTGGAACCATGTCCTGTGGTCCGATGAGACCAAGATAAACTTATTTGGTTCAGATGGTGTCAAGCGTGTGTGGCAGCAACCAGGTGAGGAGTACAAAGACAAGTGTGTCTTGCTTACAGTCAAGCATGGTGATGGGAGTGGCATGGTCTGGGCCTGCATGAGTGCTGCCGGCACTGGGGAGCTACAGTTCATTGAGGGAACCATGAATGCCAACATGTACTGTGACATACTGAAGCAGAGCATGATACCCTCCCTTTGGAGACTGGGCCGCAGGGCAGTATTCCAACATGATAACAACCCTAAACACACCCCCAAGACGACCACTGCCTTGCAAAAGAAGCTGAGGGTAAAGGTGGTGGACTGGCCAAGCATGTGTTCAGACCTAAACCCTATTGATCATCTGTGGGGCATCCTCAAACGGAAGGTGGTGGAGCGCAAGGTCTCTAACATCCACCAGCTCCGTGATGTCGTCATGGAGGAGTGAAAGAGAACTCCAGTGGCAAACTGTGAAGCTCTGGTGAACTCCATGACCAAGAGGGTTAAGGCAGTGCTGGAAAATAATGGTGGCCACACAAAATATTGACACTTTGGGCCCAATTTAGGCATTTCCACTTAGGGGTGTACTCACTTTTGTTGCCAACGGTTTAGACATAAATGGCTGTGTGTTGAGTTATTTTGAAAGGACAGCAAATTTACACTGTTATACAGGCTGTACACTCACTACTTTACATTGTATCAAAGTGTCATTTCTTCGGTGTTGTCACATGAAAAGATATAATAAAATATTTACAAAAATATGAGGGGTGTATATGTGTGTATGTTTTATATATATATATATAGATGAGATATACATTTTTGTAAGGCTAAACAGGAACCAAATTAACTAAAAAAAGTTCATTAAGAATGTATAGAAAACACACTGTTTAAGCCCCTGAACTACAAGAGATGGTTGCACATCTGCTTCATACAGCCATATAGCAGTCAAGGGGTTAAACATTATGTTTGACCAGAGTAAAGAAAAGTGACAGCACAAACGTTTTTATGGCTCACATCTTACACAAGCAGGGCCGGTAAGGAAGAGGGCAGTTACAGCTCTACTGTCTGTGAGAAAGTCTTTTGCATAAGCAGACGCTTCACTCCGTTCTCTTCTCTGCAGCTTAAAGGGACAGTCTACAATAGAATTTTTATTGTTTTAAAAGATAGATAATCCCTTTATTATCCATTCCCCGGTTTTGCATAACCAACACAGTTATATTAAAATACTTTTTACCTATGTGATTACCTTGTATCTAATCAAAGATAAGCTCCAAAAACGGGCAACCTTCCTCAATGAAAGAGAGCCAAAGAAGGGGTAAAGTAACAAAAACTTTAATATATAAGAAATAACATTCTCACAAACGATCACTTAATTAAAACAATAAACCATTTACCGGTGTCTAAAGTTAAGATTGACAAATAAAATGAAAATGATATTATCGCAAGAAAACTAGGATCAGCCATTCGCTTGACATCGCAAAAAAAAAAAAAATTGTCCAAAAATGCCTCTAGAATTTTGATAAATACTGGCAACATTTTTTACTTCACAGTTCACATTGCGAACTGTTGCAAAGATAATCACAACCATTTAGGCACATTTTTTCGGGGCTTGATAAATTTTGCCCAAAGTATATTAATCTAACAATGTTGGTTGTGCAATGCTGGAGAATGGGTAGTAAAGACATTATCTATCTTTTTAAACAATAACAATTTTAGTGTAGACTGTCCCTTTAAAACGACGCCCCACCTCTGCAGCAACCCGGGAACCTGTGGAGTTTAACAGGTGTTCAAAAGGGGAGGTGGCACAGTCTTGTAGAGTGGAGAAAGCATGGGAATTTGTACGTCACTATTTTCCAATGGATGAAGTGCAGTTGTCTATTTGAAAACCGGAAATTTAAGTGTCCGTTTTCTTTTTCTGGAACTTTTACCGGACAGACTTAGCAGTCAAATACCGGACACCTGGCAACCCTACCTGTATCTGACTCACCCACACACCTCATTATTAAATTTACAACACTTATTTTTATATATATATATATATATATATATATATATATATATATATATATATATATATATATATATATATATATATATATATATATAAGTGTTGTAAATTTAATAATACTGTCACAAGTAAGGGAGCTTATAATAAACGTTCGCATGCACAAAGGTATCTACTGCACAATAATAGAGTACACATATATAATTGATATGTGAGACGTTTCTATTTGCATGCAATATTTCTAATACTTAAAAGGTATTAGAAATATTGCATGCAAATAGACGCGTCTAACATATGAATTATATAGTACTCCATTATTGTGCAGCAGATTCCTTTGCGAATGCAAACGTCTTTTTCTAAGCTCCCTTACTTGTGACGTCTCCTTGCACCACATCATCGCTGGAGCAGATGTGCCAGGCGCCAGCGCTGGCTATAAGCGCTTGCCGAACGCGGCTATAGAGAGATTCCCTCTGCCTCACATACCCCCCCCCCCATGTTGAGATATACAGTACTATAGAGAGGTTCCATGTGTCTTAACACACACCACCAGCACCTTATATGTAAGCATATAACACAATGCAGAGGTTCAGCTGCCTCACACACACAGCCCCCCTCCTTTTATATATATAGAGAGATTATAGAGATGTTTTTTCTGCCTTACACACATCTATTATAGAGATGTTCCTTTGCCTCTCACACACAGCCACCGCTACAGTTCTTTATATAAAGTTATATAAAACAAAAATGTTCCTGCTACCTCATAAACATATACACACAGTCTCACACATACACAAATCTTCATTACTACCGTATGTACAGGTATTTACCAGTATACAAAGGGAGCTTTGTTCGTGTAATGTTGATCTCTGAGACGGGAGCAGCTAGTTCCTATCCAGTTAGAGAACCAGTGATGTCATAAGTCACATGGTCCTGGTCCTTAAGCTTATTAGGAGCAAGCTGTCACTTTTTTATTTCGGTAATTATAAGAGAGTGCGTGTGTTAATATCTCCATGGCATGTAAGGTACTGCAGTATGGTTTGTGTAGAGAAGATCGTCTACATAGAGTGGACAATTTACTGGGAAGACGGATGTGCGTTCGCTAGGCAGAGGGAACCTCTAATATTATATGATACATATATATATACAGTACTGGCAAGGGGGCTGTGTGTATGTGAGGCAGAGGGAACCTCTAATATTATATGATACATATATATATACAGTACTGGCAAGGGGGCTGTGTGTATGTGAGGCAGAGGGAACCTCTAATATTATATGATACATATATATATACAGTACTGGCAAGGGGGCTGTGTGTATGTGAGGCAGAGGGAACCTCTAATATTATATGATACATATATGTGTATACAGTACTGGCAAGGGGGCTGTGTGTATGTGAGGCAGAGGGAACCTCTAATATTATATGATACATATATGTGTATACAGTACTGGCAACGGGGCTGTGTGTATGTGAGGCAGAGGGAACCTCTAATATTATATGATACATATATGTATATACAGTACTGGCAAGGGGGCTGTGTGTATGTGAGGCAGAGGCAATCTCTAATATTATATGATACATATATGTGTATACAGTACTGTCAACGGGGCTGTGTGTATGTGAGGCAGAGGGAACCTCTAATATATGATACATATATGTGTATACAGTACAGTACTGGCAACGGGGCTGTGTGTATGTAATCAGAGGGAACCTCTAATATTATATGATACATATATGTGTATGCAGTACTGGCAACGGGGCTGTGTGTATGTGAGGCAGAGGGAACCTCTAATAATATATGATACATATATGTGTATACAGTACTTTCAACGGGGCTATGTGTATGCAAGGCAGAGGGAATCTCTAATATTCTATGATACATATATGTGTATACAGTACTGGTAATGGGCTGTGTGTATGTGAGGCAGAAGGAACCTCTAATATTATATGATACATATATGTGTATACAGTACTGGCAACGGGGCTGTGTGTATGTGATCAGAGTGAACCTCTAATATTATATGATACATATATGTGTATACAGTACTGGTAATGGGGCTGTGTGTATGTGAGGCAGAGGGAACCTCTAATATTATATGATACATATATGTGTATACAGTACTAGTGGCGACGGGGCTGTGTGTATGTGAGGCAAAGGGAACCTCTAATATTCTATGATACATATATGTATATACAGTACTGACAAGGGGGCTGTGTGTATGTGAGGCAGAGGGAACCTCTAATATTATATGATACATATATGTATATACAGTACTGGCAAGGGGGCTGTGTGTATGTGAGGCAGAGGGAACCTCTAATATTATATGATACATATATGTATATACAGTACTGGCAACGGGGCTGTGTGTATGTGAGGCAGAGGGAACCTCTAATATTATATGATACATATATGTGTATACAGTACTGGCAACGGGGCTGTGTGTATGTGAGGCAGAGGGAACCTCTAATATTATATGATACATATATGTGTATACAGTACTGGCAACGGGGCTGTGTGTATGTGAGGCAGAGGCAATCTCTAATATTATATGATACATATATGTGTATACAGTACTGGCAACGGGGCTGTGTGTATGTGAGGTAGAGGGAACCTCTAATATATGATACATATATGTGTATACAGTACAGTACTGGCAACGGGGCTGTGTGTATGTGAGGCAGAGGGAACCTCTAATATTATATGATACATATATGTGTATACAGTACTGGCGACGGGGCTATGTGTATGCAAGGCAGAGGGAACCTCTAATATTATATGATATATATGTATATACAGTACTGGCGATGGGGCTGTGTGTGAGGCAGAGGGAACTTTACATATACATATATATATATATATATGTATGTGTGTACTGGGGAGGGTGCTGTGTTTCTAAGGTGCAGATGATCTATATATTCTATATATGGCACTGGGGAGGGGGAACATATCTATAATATTACCTAGCTGTGTATAAGATACTATACTAGTACTACTAGTACCTCTGGCTCTGTATATGACGGTTCCCCTGGAATAAACTCACAGAAAAATTAATTGGCGTGCTGCAGCTTTTTCTTAAAATATATATATATTGCTGAAGGAATGGATGTCACTCACTATTGGTCTTTCAAGTGTGCTTTAATTGCACTGCAAACATTCCTTCAGCAATTTGTATTCTCCAACTCACACGCTGGATTTTTTTATATATATATATATATATATATATATATATATATACACACGACATACGTGTGTGTTTTACATATACAGTAGGGAGTTTGTTAAATCTACTTCTCTTAGATGTGTGTGTATGTCCAAAAAACAGCAGAAAAAGTTACTTTAGCTAGTTAAAAATCCCTTTATTGAACAGACATGGGAATGAAAGTCTTAACACACACAACGTTTCAGGGCAGTCCCCTTGATCATGTGATACATACTAACAAAGCCCTACCTCTTCTTATAATCACTTCAATTAATGATGTCATCATTTAATTAGGTATAACACCCCAAATGGATATCAAATAATATATAATTTTTAACCACTAGAGGCCAGTGAAGTATAAGTAAATATTAAAATTCAAAGCAAAACCACACTATCTAAATAAATATACAAACTAAACAATATGATACTAAAAACATTTTGAGATAGATACAATACAGCAAAGTGATCACTACCAAATGTCAGAAATACAAATCTACAAAATCCAACATAGCATATTAATAAAATACTGACCAGTTAATTTCTCTGTTTAACCCATTAGGTTCCGTAGTATTTAATTTAAATCTCCAGAAGAACTCACACTGTTTTTATAATTTTTCTCTGTTCCCTCCTTGCCTAGGTACATCAATACTCTCAATTACCTGAAAACATAATTGATTTATTTGGTGTCTCTATTGTAAAAAAATGTGCAGCTACTGGTGCAGTTAATAGTCCACAATGGATATTACTCCTGTGCTCATTCATCCGATCTCTAACCTGTCTCGTGGTCTCTCCAAGAGAGACCACGAGACGGGTCAGAGATCGGATGAATGAGCACAGGGGTAATATTATAGTTTGTATATTTATTTAGATAGTGGTTTTGCTTTGATTTTTAATATTTACTTATACTTCACTGCCCTCTAGTGGTTAAAAATGATATATTATTTGATATCCATTTAAATGTCGATGTAAAGGTGTTATACCTAATTAAATGATGACATCATTAATTGAAGTGATTATAAGAAAAGGTAGGGCTTTGTTAGTATGCATCACATGATTAAGGGGACTGCCCCAAAACGTTGTGTGTGTTAAGACTTTGATCCCCATGTATGTTCAATAAAGGGATTTTTAACAAGCTAAAGGAACATTTTCTGCTGTTTTTTGGATTGACATTGAGAGCTTGGCAGTAGCTCACCTGAGTTCCTGGCTGTTCTGGAGAGTGCTGGATTGACAATTATTTTTCTTGTGTGTTTGTGTATGTCCCACAGTTTCAGGTCTCAGTGTTACAGAATATCACTGACCATGAACAAGATGAAGAAGAAGCTGCCTGAGCGGATCCTAAATCACATCCTGGGGATTCTCTACCTGCTGACGGGAGAGGTGGGAAAACTCCATCTAAAATATTGCTAACATTCTGGATTTGTTTATACAAAGGGGAAAGTTTGCCATCACTTTAATGCTTCTTATATACTATAGATAACAGAATTTATGTTTACCTGATAAATTTCTTTCTCCAACGGTGTGTCCGGTCCACGGCGTCATCCTTACTTGTGGGATATTCTCTTCCCCAACAGGAAATGGCAAAGAGCCCAGCAAAGCTGGTCACATGATCCCTCCTAGGCTCCGCCTACCCCAGTCATTCGACCGACGTTAAGGAGGAATATTTGCATAGGAGAAACCATATGGTACCGTGGTGACTGTAGTTAAAGAAAATAAATTATCAGACCTGATTAAAAAAACCAGGGCGGGCCGTGGACCGGACACACCGTTGGAGAAAGAAATTTATCAGGTAAACATAAATTCTGTTTTCTCCAACATAGGTGTGTACGGTCCACGGCGTCATCCTTACTTGTGGGAACCAATACCAAAGCTTTAGGACACGGATGAAGGGAGGGAGCAAATCAGGTCACCTAAATGGAAGGCACCACGGCTTGCAAAACCTTTCTCCCAAAAATAGCCTCAGAAGAAGCAAAAGTATCAAACTTGTAAAATTTGGTAAAAGTGTGCAGTGAAGACCAAGTCGCTGCCCTACATATCTGATCAACAGAAGCCTCGTTCTTGAAGGCCCATGTGGAAGCCACAGCCCTAGTGGAATGAGCTGTGATTCTTTCGGGAGGCTGCCGTCCGGCAGTCTCGTAAGCCAATCTGATGATGCTTTTAATCCAAAAAGAGAGAGAGGTAGAAGTAGCTTTTTGACCTCTCCTTTTACCTGAGTAAACAACAAACAAGGAAGATGTTTGTCTAAAATCCTTCGTAGCATCTAAATAGAATTTTAGAGCGCGAACGACATCCAAATTGTGCAACAAACGTTCCTTCTTTGAAACTGGTTTCGGACACAGAGAAGGTACGATAATCTCCTGGTTAATGTTTTTGTTAGAAACAACTTTTGGAAGAAAACCAGGTTTAGTACGTAAAACCACCTTATCTGCATGGAACACCAGATAAGGAGGGGAACACTGCAGAGCAGATAATTCTGAAACTCTTCTAGCAGAAGAAATTGCAACTAAAAACAAAACTTTCCAAGATAATAACTTAATATCAACGGAATGTAAGGGTTCAAACGGAACCCCCTGAAGAACTGAAAGAACTAAATTGAGACTCCAAGGAGGAGTCAAGGGTTTGTAAACAGGCTTAATCCTAACCAGAGCCTGAACAAAGGCTTGAACGTCTGGCACAGCTGCCAGCTTTTTGTGAAGTAACACCGACAAGGCAGAAATCTGTCCCTTCAGGGAACTTGCCGATAATCCTTTTTCCAATCCTTCTTGAAGGAAGGATAGAATCCTAGGAATCTTAACCTTGTCCCAAGGGAATCCTTTAGATTCACACCAACAGATATATTTTTTCCAAATTTTGTGGTAAATCTTTCTAGTTACAGGCTTTCTGGCCTGAACAAGAGTATCGATAACAGAATCTGAGAAACCTCGCTTCGATAAAATCAAGCGTTCAATCTCCAGGCAGTCAGCTGGAGTGAAACCAGATTCGGATGTTCGAACGGACCCTGAACAAGAAGGTCTCGTCTCAAAGGTAGCTTCCAAGGTGGAGCCGATGACATATTCACCAGATCTGCATACCAAGTCCTGCGTGGCCACGCAGGAGCTATCAATATCACCGACGCCCTCTCCTGATTGATCCTGGCTACCAGCCTGGGGATGAGAGGAAACGGCGGGAACACATAAGCTAGTTTGAAGGTCCAAGGTGCTACTAGTGCATCCACTAGAGCCGCCTTGGGATCCCTGGATCTGGACCCGTAACAGGGAACTTTGAAGTTCTGACGAGAGGCCATTAGATCCATGTCTGGAATGCCCCACAGCTGAGTGACTTGGGCAAAGACTTCCGGATGGAGTTCCCACTCCCCCGGATGCAATGTCTGACGACTCAGAAAATCCGCTTCCCAATTTTCCTGTTTAAAGTAGAAACCGCTCCCTCGACCTTGGGGACTGACTGCCATAAGTCCTTTCTGGGGTCGACCATAGGAAACAATTTTTTAAATATGGGGGGAGGGACGAAAGGAATACCGGGCCTTTCCCATTCTTTATTAACAATGTCCGCCACCCGCTTGGGTATAGGAAAAGCTTCTGGGAGCCCCGGCACCTCTAGGAACTTGTCCATTTTACATAGTTTCTCTGGGATGACCAAATTTTCACAATCATCCAGAGTGGATAATACCTCCTTAAGCAAAATGCGGAGATGTTCCAACTTAAATTTAAATGTAATCACATCAGATTCAGCCTGCTGAGAAATGTTCCCTAAATCAGTAATTTCTCCCTCAGACAAAACCTCCCTGGCTCCCTCAGATTGAGTTAGGGGCCCTTCAGAGATATTAATATCAGCGTCGTCATGCTCTTCAGTAACTAAAACAGAGCAGCCACGCTTACGCTGACAAGGGTTCGTTTTGGCTAAAATGTTTTTGACAGAATTACATAGTAAGGAGTATTGGCGCGCTAGATGTACTAGGGGCCTCCTGGGTGGGCAAGACTCGTGTAGACGAAGGAGGGAATGATGCAGTACCATGCTTACTCCCCTCACTTGAGGAATCATCTTGGGCATCATTGTCATTATCACATAAATCACATTTATTTAAATGAATAGGAATTCTGGCTTCCCCACATTCAGAACACAGTCTATCTGGTAGTTCAGACATGTTAAACAGGTATAAACTTGATAAGAAAGTACAAAAAACGTTTTAAAATAAAACCGTTACTGTCACTTTAAATTTTAAACTGAACACACTTTATTACTGCAATTGCGAAAAAACATGAAGGAATTGTTCAAAATTCACCAAATTTTCACCACAGTGTCATAAAGCCTTAAAAATATTGCACACCAAATTTGGAAGCTTTAACCCTTAAAATAACGGAACCGGAGCCGTTTTAAGCTTTAACCCCTTTACAGTCCCTGGTATCTGCTTTGCTGAGACCCAACCAAACCCAAAGGGGAATACGATACCAAATGACGCCTTCAGAAGTCTTTTCTAAGTATCAGAGCTCCTCTCACATGCGACTGCATGCCATGCCTCTCAAAAACAAGTGCGCCACACCGGCGCGAAAATGAGACTCTGCTTATGCTTTGGGAAAGCCCCTAAGAAATAAGGTGTCTAATACAGTGCCTGCCGATATTATTATATCAAAATACCCAAATAAAATGATTCCTCAAGGCTAAATATGTGTTAATAATGAATCGATTTAGCCCAAAAAAGTCTACAGTCTAAATAAGCCCTTGTGAAGCCCTTATTTACGATCGTAATAAACATGGCTTACCGGATCCCATAGGGAAAATGACAGCTTCCAGCATTACATCGTCTTGTTAGAATGTGTCATACCTCAAGCAGCAAGAGACTGCACACTGTTCCCCCAACTGAAGTTAATTGCTCTCAACAGTCCTGTGTGGAACAGCCATGGATTTTAGTTACGGTTGCTAAAATCATTTTCCTCATACAAACAGAACTCTTCATCTCTTTTCTGTTTCTGAGTAAATAGTACATACCAGCACTATTTGAAAATAACAAACTCTTGATTGAATAATGAAAAACTACAGTTAAACACTAAAAAACTCTAAGCCATCTCCGTGGAGATGTTGCCTGTACAACGGCAAAGAGAATGACTGGGGTAGGCGGAGCCTAGGAGGGATCATGTGACCAGCTTTGCTGGGCTCTTTGCCATTTCCTGTTGGGGAAGAGAATATCCCACAAGTAAGGATGACGCCGTGGACCGGACACACCTATGTTGGAGAAATATAACACATTTATTGTACGTACAGACCTTTTGTAATGCTCTGCTTTAATGCTGATATATACTGGCTCAATATAAATATGTATTTTATTTGTAGACCCTTTGCAATGCATCACTTAATTGCTTATATATGTACTGTGCATGTATAACATTTATTGTGTGTGCAGACCTTTTGTAATATGGCACAAAAAGAGACATGAAACCCAATAGTTTTATTTCATGATTCAGACAACATACAATTTTAAACAACTTTTAAATTGACTTCTATTATAAAATCTACTTAATTTTCTTGAAACCCTTTGTTAAAGGAGCAGCAATGCACTATTTGAGAGCTAGTTGAGCACAGCAGTTGAGCCTATGACAAGAAGCATGTATATGCAGCCACCAACCAGAAGCTAGTGCCCAGGAGTGCATTTCTGCTCTTGAATCTACCCAGGTATGCTTTTCAACAATGGACAATAAGAGAATGAAGCAAATTAAATAACATAAGAACATTAGAAAGTTATTTCAAATTGCATGGTCTATCTGAATCATTAATCTTCCTTTAACTAGGATGGTGTTTAGCAATCACATGGTGTCTTCTACTGTCGTGCCAAACTCACCAACTAAGTTTTACACAAGTGCTCAGAATGTGACCATGATGAGATGGGGAATATGATAACAGGATACACACAGGTGATGTGAGAGGGGTCAGTGATGTTTTTATGTTTCATTCTTGCAGCGTGTGACTAACTCACTGACAGCGAGTCACATGACCGGGGACAAGATGACAACAGAGAAGATACTGACCCACACCCTACAGATCATGTACCTGCTGACAGGGGAGGTGAGAGCTGATGGAATATGTTATATTAGCAGCTGCATGTCCCTGTGACCGACTGTGCATTAAAGGCATGGGAAATGTGACATTAAACTCATCAAAGAATATAATATTATATTTATAGAACTCTAAAATTACAACTCATTTTTAGTATTTCTAGTCACTGATAATGAAGAAATTTGTTTATGTAAACAAAACTTGCAAACACCTTAAAAACAGTTTCTAACACTTTACGGGTTAATGGCAGTTAAGGGCCTCCATTACATATAGAGTGTCGCCCGCAAAAGCCGGCGACGCCAGATTTTGCGCGATTTTGGTATTACATATACGGCGTAGCATACAAGTTACGGCTGTATATTTCACCCGTTGCTCGCAATTTTTACTCCCATAGGCTAACATGGGACCGTGTCGTAAATCGGTATCCAATATCCAGCGCAAGGCCTTACGTGGCGAAAATGGAGAAATCTTACTCCATTTTCACCTCGCCATAAAAGGCAGCCGTAGCAGGCCTTGCGCTGAGTATGGGAGTACCGTAACTCCCAAAAATGCCTGCAAAAATAAACTAACACCTAACGCATGCGCAATGTCTATCTACCTGTCAACTGCAATCCCCACCGCAATAACTAATAAACTCTATTAACCCCTAAACCGCCATAGCCCACACCGCAATAAACCTATTCTAGTATTAACCCCTATACCGCCATAGCCCACATAGCCTATTAAATGTATTAACCCCTAATCTGCCACCGCCAACGTCGCCGCCACTATAATAAAGTTATTAACCCCTAAACCTAAGTCTAACCCTAACCCCCCCTAACTTAAATATTATTTAAATAAATCTAAATAATATTACTATTATTAACTAAATTATTCCTATTTAAAACTAAATACTTACCTATAAAATAAACCCTAAGATAGCTACAATATAATTAATAATTACATTGTAGCTATTTTAGGATTTATTTTTATTTTACAGGCAAATTTGTATTTATTTTAACTAGGTACAATAGATATTAACCCCTTAATGACAACTGACGTACCAGGTACGTCATGCATTAACAAGCAGTTAATGACAATGGACGTACCTGGTACGTCAGTTGTCAAACAGAGTGCTGGAAGCGATCACAAATGCTTCCAGCAGCTCTGAGGGTATTGCAGTGATGCCTCGATATGGAGGCATCCTGCAATACCACTTTACAAGCCTCCGATGCAGAGAGAGCCACTCTGTGGCCCTCTCTGCACCGGTAGCGATAGTGCCAGTGTCCGCCGGGTGCACGATGCGCGAGTGTGAACGTGAGCGTGCATGTGCGCGTGCACGGGGTGCACGTGCACCCATTAGCCACACTGACACCAATGAATGAGGTCAGAAAGTGGAAAAAAAAGGGATTTTTAAAAAAAAAAAAAATATATAAAAGGATCTGGGAGGGGGTGGGGGTGGGGGTATTGTGGGGGGTTGCTACACTACAGAAATAGTTTTTTAAGTAAAAAATAAAATAAAAATACTTTTTGGGGGGGTTTTGGGGCCAAACTGGATACTGGCAGACAGCTGCCAGTACCCAAGATGGCGATAATTAGGTAGGGGAGAGGGTTAGAGAGCTGGAGGGGGGATCAGGGAGGTTGGGGCTAAGGCAGGGGTCCATCACAGCTAAAATACTTTATTATTTTTATTTAAAAAAAAAAAAAAAACTCTTTTATTTAGTACTGGCAGACTTTCTGCCAGTACTTAAGATGGCGGGAACAATTGTGGGGTGGGGGAGGGAGGAGAGCTGTTTGGGAGGGATCAGGGGGTGGGATGTGTCAGGTGGGAGGCTGATCTCTAAAATTAACCCTGCAAGCTCCCTACAAGCTACCTAATTTAACCCTTTCACTGCTGGGCATAATTAACGTGTGGTGCGCAGCAGCATTTAGCGGCCTTCTAATTACCAAAAAGCAACCCAAAGCCATATAAGTCTGCTATTTCTGAAAAAGGGGATCCCAGAGAAGCATTTACAACCATTTGTGCCATAATTGCAGAAGCTGTTTGTAAATAATTTCAGTGGGAAACCTAAAGTTTGTGACAAATTTTGTGAAAAAGTGAACTTTTTTTTTTTTTTATCGCATTTGGCGGTGAAATGGTGGCATGAAATATACCAAAATGGGCCTAGATCAATACTTTGGGTTGTCTTCTAAAAAAAAATATATACATGTCAAGGGATATTCAAGTATTCCTGACAGATATCAGGGTTCCAATGTAACTAGCGCTAATTTTGAAAAAAAGTGGTTTGGAAATAGCGAAGTGCTACTTGTATTTATTGCCCCATAAATTGCAAAAAAAGCAAAGAACATGTAAACATTGGGTATTTCTAAACTCAGGACAAAATTTAGAAACTATTTAGCATGGGTGTTTTTTGGTGATTGTAGATGTGTAACAGATTTTGGGGGTCAAAGTTAGAAAAAGTGTGTTTTTTTCCATTTTTTCCTCATATTTTTATTATTTTTTTTTTTTTAGTAAATTATAAGACATGATGAAAATAATGGTATTTTTAGAAAGTCCATTTAATGACGAGAAAAACGGTATATAATATGTATGGGTACAGTAAATGAGTAAGAGGGAAATTACAGCTAAACACAAACACTGCAGAAATGTAAAAATAGCCATTGCCATTAAGGGTAAGAAAATTGAAAAATGGTCCGGTCATTAAGGGGTTAAATAGTTAATAACTATTTAATAGCTACCTAGTTAAAATAATTAAAAATTTACCTGTAAAATAAAACCTAACCTAAGTTACAATTACACCTAACACTACACTATCATTAAATTAATTAAATAAATTAACTACAATTACCTAAAATTAAATACAATAAAATAAAATAAACTATAGTACAAAAAAAACAAACACTAAATTACAGAAAATAAAAAAAATTACAAGAAGTTTAAACTAATTACACCTAATCTAAGCCCCTTAATAAAATAAAAAAGCCCCCCAAAATAATAAAATGCCCTACCCTATACTAAATTACAAATAGCCCTTAAAAGGGCTTTTTGCGGGGCATTGCCCCAAAGTAATCAGCTCTTTTACCTGTAAAAAAAGAAATAAACCCCCCAACATTAAAACCCACCACCCACACCCAACCTTAATCTAAAACCCACCCAATCCCCCCTTAAAAAAACCTAACACTACCCCATTGAAGATCACCCTACCTTGAGCCGTCTTCACCCAGCCGGGCAGAAGTCTTCATCCGATCCGGGCACAAGTGGTCCTCCGGCCGGGCAGAAGTCTTCATCCGATCTGGGCAGAAGAGGTCCTCCATCAGGCAGAAGTCTTCATCCAAGCGGCATCTTCTATCTTCTTCCATCCGACGAGGAGCGGCTCCATCTTGAAGACATCCGATGCGGAACATCCTTCCTGGCCGATGGACTAACGACGAATGAAGGTTCCTTTAAATGACGTCATCCAAGATGGCGTCCCTTGAATTCCGATTGGCTGATAGGATTCTATCAGCCAATCGGAATTAAGGTAGGAAAAATCCTCTTGGCTGATGCAATCAGCCAATCGGAATGAAGTTCAATCCAATTGGCTGATCCAATCAGCCAATAGGATTGAGCTTGCATTCTATTGGCTGATTGGAACAGCCAATACAATGCGAGGTCAATCCGATTGGCTGATTGCATCAGCCAATAGGATTTTTCCTACCTTAATTCCGATTGGCTGATAGAATCCTATTAGCCAATCGGAATTCAAGGGGCGCCATCTTGGATGACGTCATTTAAAGGAACCTTCATTCGTCGTTAGTCCATCGGCCAGGAAGGATGTTCCGCATCGGATGTCTTCAAGATGGAGCCGCTCCTCGTCGGATGGAAGAAGATAGAAGATGCCGCTTGGATGAAGACTTCTGCCTGATGGAGGACCTCTTCTGCCCGGATCGGATGAAGACTTCTGCCCGGCTGGAGGACCACTTGTGCCCGGATAGGATGAAGACTTCTGCCCGGCTGGGTGAAGATGGCTCATGGTAGGGTTCATCAATGGGGTAGTGTTAGTTTTTTTTAAGGGGGGATTGGGTGGGTTTTAGAGTAAGGTTGGGTGTGGGTGGTGGGTTTTAATGTTGGGGGGGTGTATTTCTTTTTTTTACAGGTAAAAGAACTGATTACTTTGGGGCAATGCCCCGCAAAAAGCCAGTTTAAGGGCTATTTGTAATTTAGTATAGGGTAGGGCATTTTATTATTTTGGGGGGCTTTTTTATTTTATTAGGGGGCTTAGATTAGGTGTAATTAGTTTAAACTTCTTGTAATTTTTTGTTTATTTTCTGTAATTTAATGTTTGTTTGTTTTTGTACTATAGTTTATTTTATTTAATTGTATTTAATTTTAGGTAATTGTAGTTAATTTATTTAATTAATTTAATGATAGTGTAGTTTTAGGTGTAATTGTAGCTTAGGTTAGGTTTTATTTTACAGGTAAATTTGTAATTATTTCAACTAGGTAGCTATTAAATAGTTATTAACTATTTAATAGCTATTGTACCTAGTTAAAATAAATACAAAGTTGCCTGTAAAATAAAAATAAATCCTAAAATAGCTACAATGTAATTATTAATGATATTTTAGCTATCTTAGGGTTTATTTTATAGGTAAGTATATAGTTTTAAATAGGAATAATTTAGTTAATGATAGTAATTTTATTTAGATTTATTTAAATATTTAAGTTAGGGGGGTGTTAGGATTAGACTTAGGTTTAGGTTTTAATAACTTTATTATTGTGGTGGCGACATTGGCAGCAGCAGATTAGGGGTTAATACATTTAATAGCCTATGTGGGCTATGGCGGTTTAGGGGTTAATACTTAAATAGGTTAATTGTGTTGTGGGCTATGGCAGTTTAGGGGTTAATAATTAGGCTTATTGCATTGTGGGGGGTTGTCGGTCTAGGGGTTAATACATTTATTATTAGTAGTGAGAGGGGGGGATTGCATATATAGGGATTTTACGCGTCGGGCTATTTTTGGGAGGCAGGTTAGACTGTTACGGGAGATTTGATATTTCCTTTACTTTTCTTAGGCGCCGGCAGTTTCTAAAGTGCCGTAAGTCACTAGCGACTCCAGAAATTTGTAGTTACGCTCATTTCTGGACATCGCTAGTTTATCAGACTTACGGCACTTTAGGAACTGCCGGCGGGGTATATGTAATACCCCGATGTGCAAAGTGAAATTGCGGGCGGCGCAGGTTCACACGCTTGCGCCGAAACCTGCGCCGTATATGGGATCGCGCCCAATGGGTTTTAGTGGTGGGTGTTTATTACAATTAGAGGCCTGGCACTTTAGGGGTTAAATGTAATGGGGTACGGCAGATTAGGTGATGGAATCACTTTACACCAGGTAGTAAAAGCATATTATTGTGTACATTACGCTTGTGATAATCAGCTGGTGATGTCATGGTAATTATGGCTAGAACACTAATTAGCGAGTCCTATTATAAATACAGGATTCGATAATTTAGCTGAGAGCAACCAGCAATTCTTTTGTTAGATTGAGTTCTAATACCAAATCAAGCAATACTGATGGTGCAAGGCCTAGAACACAGTAGTGCACCTCACACAATATCACAGTATCACTAGACTTGTACTCACTGTTCCCTTTAAGGTGCGCGGTAGGGCGGCCGCGCACCTTCCCTCTCGGTGTAGCGCAGCCAGCACATCAGGCCGCGCAACACCGGAGGCTAAGACACTGACTCCTGCTGTGACTGTCTCCACTCTACTTATGCGCTTCTCTCAGTCGGTGGGCAGAGGCTAACCTAACACACTGGCTGTGCACATCTGTGAGGGTTATTGTTATTTCTAATTTCTTCTGCCCTGAGATACCTGCGCAGTGATGGAGTATACAGAGTTAGCCAGGTCTGCAGCTGAGAAATTGTTATCGTACAGCAAAGATCAGAGCGGCTGGAAACTCTGCAAGAGAACTGTGAGTGAATCAACACGATCTGATAGTGTAACCGTGTGTTTGGCTAACAAGCTGATGTGTGTTTTCTTGTGCCAAACGTATGTCACTCACAACGTCTTCTGTTTAATTCTGTTACATATGACTTTTGTGACTTTGTGTGTGACACGATATATGACATTGTATGTAAGCTGTTATTTATGTATTACTCTTATTGGTTTTGCGATATACTGTGATGTGTTGCATGGGGCATCAGTGTTAAGCAGCTCATGGGATCCGCTGAATTAAGTTATAGTCTCTCACTCTATGCTATATTCTATTCTAGAGAGATAAAACTTTGCAGTGCTGTCCGATCATCTCACATACTGTGCTCTGTAATGACTCTTCTTTAATTGGAGTAGTGCCTTGTTTATCTCTCCGTAGTACCAGAGCTATATTAATTCAATGTAACTGAATGTAACTTGTAGTCATTACAGAGCACAGTATGTGAGATGATCGGACAGCACTGCAAAGTTTTATCTCTCTAGAATAGAATATAGCATAGAGTGAGAGACTATAACTTAATTCAGCGGATCCCATGAGCTGCTTAACACTGATGCCCCATGCAACACATCACAGTATATCGCAAAACCAATAAGAGTAATACATAAATAACAGCTTACATACAATGTCATATATCGTGTCACACACAAAGTCACAAAACTCAGAGTGCAGTCATATTTAACAGAATTAAACAGAAGACGTTGTGACATAAGTTTGGCACAAGAAAACACACATCAGCTTGTTAGCCAAACACACGGTTACACTATTAGATCGTGTTGATTCACTCACAGTTCTCTTGCAGAGTTTCCAGACGCTCTGATCTTTGCTGTACGATAACAATTTCTCAGCTGCAGACCTGGCTAACTCTGAATACTCCATCACTGCGCAGGCAGGGGCGGATTGACCAGCATCTTAAAGGGCCCTCCCCCACTGCAGGCACTGCTGCTGCAGAATAAATAATTTTTTAAAATTTTCATATATATTTAATTTTTAATAAAAATGTAAAAACAAATGTATAATTTTACTTTCTGTGTTAGGGGCTTGTTGGGGCATCAGTCATGCAGACTGTCAGTAGTATTTGACAACGGGCGGCATTTCAGTGCATGACTGAGTTGAGTTAGTGCACTTTGTGAGACCTGACAGACAACTCCTGTCCTGAGCTGTATTATATTACTGTTTTTTGTCTGTCTGGTTCTCACACTGAGTTCACTACGTTCCATCAACCCCTCCTCCAGTCTCTGTGTTATCACAGCGTTACGGTGGATGACCAGAGGGTCAGGTGGTTATTGAGGAGAGGAAGTGGCTGGGACACTCTGGCAGTTCAGTAATTTAGCACACCACGCTTGTTTAGCTCCACCCCCTCACCGTGGTGACTATACAGTAAAGATTGAATTTGAGGAGACTCAGTCCCAGGCCCAGCAGCACTAATAAAAAGAAGGTAGGATGGCTGGCTCTCCAGCAAATATTTAATGTGGACGATTACTTACTTTACATATCATCTACCCAGGAATTAAATTAGATTTACACACACTTTTCTTTTTGTATATTTGTATAGCAACTGAGCTATTGAAGCATCTGAAATAAGTATTTCAGATGCTTCAATAGCTCAGTTGCTATACAAATATACAAAAAAATATGTGTGTGTAAATCTAATTTGTCATTGCTATGTTCTTGGTTATAGCATAGTTATTAGCAATGACAAAAAGGCACATGTAAAAAATCCATATAAATCTGTGCATTGGTATATGTAATGGTAACTGACTGTGCTAATAGAAATGCACCACTCTTCTATCCAGTATAACATACACAGTAATATATTTGCAACTAAGGTTTTCAGGTTTGTAGTTCAATGGCCTTGTTATATTACATTACTCTATATAATTGCATAATAGTACAGTCCCCTCTGAGGTCTTTAGGTGCAGACAAACAACTGAAATATATATTAAAGGGAAATAGAGCACAAACTAGAATTCTCCATAACACGTTTACTAATGCTTAATAAAACACAAAAAATAAAATGTATTTCCATAATTTATTTTGCCCCCTTTTCAATCTTAAAATATTTATTATGCAGCACATTTTATTTAGATTAAGTTTGGCACACATATGATAATTTATAATATAACTGTTTTCTAAATAAAATGTGTAATGCATAAATAAATATATATTTATTGAATTGCAACACATTTTAAGTAGTTCCAAAATGTCATCACATTATACCCTTGCAGGCTTCAGAGCATTTGGCATTCAGGGGCCAATCAGTGCACAGATCAGGAACCTCTGAACTGTGCACTAATGGGCACCACCTGAATGCCAAATGCTCTGAAACCTCTATTCACCCTCTATCTACCTAAAAATAAGATCATAGTTCTGAGGTTGTGACAGGTCCAGCCAATCACACTTTGATTTTTTTTTATCATATTAGTGAGTGAAATAAGTAAGGAGCTAAGTGACCTAACTCTTTCACTGCTTATAAACTTCCAAAGAACATCCTACCTTACATTCTCAATAATGAGAACAGCTGTTTTACTTTTTTTTTTTTAATTCAGTAACTGACACAGAGTGCCCAGGCACAATGTCACAGATTCTCTTTATCACCATTGTATCATGGCCTGGACACTTACTGACAGTTACTGGATTTAAAAAAGTAAAAGAGCTGTCCTCATTAACTTCTCACCTCCTGGCTCTCTGCACCAGATAGGGCAAAGTGTCCCTTGAAATGTTGGCAACTATGCAACTAAAACAGAGCAACTTTAAAACTCCTGTACATTCTCAATGTACCCAACAAATTTAAAGCTGCTCTTAATGTTTCAGCTGTGATCAGTGAAGCAGGTGACACAGAGATCCTCAGGTTAGTGATAATGGTCAGCAGATTTACACTGGCATCCCCAGAGGCCAGACATGAGTCTCTGTTCCTGCAAAGTAAGTAAGTAGTAGCATGGTCCTAGTGCCCTTTTTAAATGTGTTTGTGTAAACATATATGTGTGTTTGTATCAGTGTTTTATCTGTGTGTGTATAAGTGAGTGTGTGTGTATCAGTGTATATCTGTGTCTATGGGTGGGTGTGTGTATCAGTGTATATCGGTGTGTATGAGTATGTGTATCAGTGTATGTATCAGTGTATATCTGTGTCTGTATGAGTGAGTGTGTGTATTAGTGTATATCTGTGTCTGTATGAGTGTGTGTATGAGAGTATCACTGTATATCTGTGTGTATGTGTGTGTATGAGTGGGTGTGTGTAGAAGTGTGTGTTTCAGAGTATCACTGTATATCTGTGTGTGTATGAGTATGTGTGTGGGTGTGTATGTGTATATGTCTCCCATCTCTAATTTTTTATAAACATGGGACTAGTGGAAATTGGAAATTTCCAGCCATGAATATAACGTAAAAAATAAATGTAATGCCTACTACATTCTAGATCTCTGACACACACACACACACTCTCTCTCTCTGTCACAAACACACACACCTACTCTCTCTTTCACGTACACACACTCTCTGTCACACACACATACATTCACTCTCTTGTCACGTACACACAAACACGTTGTTCCTATATATTTATTTCACAATTGATATACAATGTTCAAAATGTTTTTAATCTAGAAATAAAAATGAAGCGCTCCAATGATGGAAGATAACTATATATATATATATATATATATATATATATATATATATATATATATATATATATATATATATGCCCCCACAGCCTCCCCACCGGCCTCCCATCATAGCCATTTCAGTTGCCTTTGCTGTATTTTACTGACCTATTTTATAATTGGTGGAATAAATGGTCTTATTTTGCTTTAAGCTCTTCTGTCAGGAGGACTTCCTTTTTTACTTATATATATATATATATATATATATATATATATATATATATATATATATATATATATATATATATATATATATATATATATATATATATATATATATATACAGGGAGTGCAGAATTATTAGGCAAGTTGTATTTTTGAGGATTAATTTTATTATTGAACAACAACCATGTTCTCAATGAACCCAAAAAACTCATTAATATCAAAGCTGAATAGTTTTGGAAGTAGTTTTTAGTTTGTTTTTAGTTATAGCTATTTTAGGGGGATATCTGTGTGTGCAGGTGACTATTACTGTGCATAATTATTAGGCAACTTAACAAAAAACAAATATATACCCATTTCAATTATTTATTTTTACCAGTGAAACCAATATAACATCTCAATATTCACAAATATACATTTCTGACATTCAAAAACAAAACAAAAACAAATCAGTGACCAATATAGCCACCTTTCTTTGCAAGGACACTCAAAAGCCTGCCATCCATGGATTCTGTCAGTGTTTTGATCTGTTCACCATCAACATTGCGTGCAGCAGCAACCACAGCCTCCCAGACACTGTTCAGAGAGGTGTACTCAATGGGGTTCAGATCAGGTGAACAAGGAGGCCATGTCATTAGATTTTCTTCTTTTATACCCTTTCTTGCCAGCCACGCTGTGGAGTACTTGGACGCGTGTGATGGAGCATTGTCCTGCATGAAAATCATGTTTTTCTTGAAGGATGCAGACTTCTTCCTGTACCACTGCTTGAAGAAGGTGTCTTCCAGAAACTGGCAGTAGGACTGGGAGTTGAGCTTGACTCCATCCTCAACCCGAAAAGGCCCCACAAGCTCATCTTTGATGATACCAGCCCAAACCAGTACTCCACCTCCACCTTGCTGGCGTCTGAGTCGGACTGGAGCTCTCTGCCCTTTACCAATCCAGCCACGGGCCCATCCATCTGGCCCATCAAGACTCACTCTCATTTCATCAGTCCATAAAACCTTAGAAAAATCAGTCTTGAGATATTTCTTGGCCCAGTCTTGACGTTTCAGCTTGTGTGTCTTGTTCAGTGGTGGTCGTCTTTCAGCCTTTCTTACCTTGGCCATGTCTCTGAGTATTGCACACCTTGTGCTTTTGGGCACTCCAGTGATGTTGCAGCTCTGAAATATGGCCAAACTGGTGGCAAGTGGCATCTTGGCAGCTGCACGCTTGACTTTTCTCAGTTCATGGGCAGTTATTTTGCGCCTTGGTTTTTCCACACGCTTCTTGCGACCCTGTTGACTATTTTGAATGAAACGCTTGATTGTTCGATGATCACGCTTCAGAAGTTTTGCAATTTTAAGAGTGCTGCATCCCTCTGCAAGATATCTCACTATTTTTGACTTTTCTTAGCCTGTCAAGTCCTTCTTTCGACCCATTTTGCCAAAGGAAAGGAAGTTGCCTAATAATTATGCACACCTGATATAGGGTGTTGATGTCATTAGACCACACCCCTTTTCATTATAGAGATGCACATCACCTAATATGCTTAATTGGTAGTAGGCTTTCGAGTCTATACAGCTTGGAGTAAGACAACATGCATAAAGAGGATGATGTGGTCAAAATACTCATTTGCCTAATAATTCTGCACTCCCTGTATGTGTGTGTATATATATATATATATATATATATATATATATATATATATATATATATATATATATATATATATATATATATATTATAGTGGACTGGTCAGTATGTGGTTCCTATAAAGGTATGCAATGGTCAGATTGTGACCACTGTATAGTCCTGCATCAAATACTCAGTATGTAAAGTGCTGCAATAGTAAAGCAGTCCATCAATAATGAAACCTGAAAGTGTAATATATATATATACACATATGATATAGATATGATATATATATATATATATATATATATGGTTGTGGTGGCTGATAATATAATCAGGTATGGTTATGGTGGCTGATAATATACTAATAACATGATAACTGGTTAAAATTTACTCTAAGGTTAAATATTAGCTATTCTTCTCTACTCACTCAGTAGTGCACACAGTACCGAGTACACAGTATCAAGTCCGCACACAGAAAAAAATAATTGCACACAAAGAAAAAAAATTAGAGGGAACATTGCTTGTACTCAGACCTTATTAATTAGTTTGGATAAGTGATGGAATTTCTATCTTATGGGTCACATTCCAGCCCTTGTCTGATGGTTGGAAAATGTGTTCTATAGAAATTCAGGATTACAGAAACAAATTAACTCTCCCCACACACCTGCAGCAGCCTTGACCAGCTAGGCAGAGAACTGAGCACTGCTGGGAATGTGACATTACACCAATGTCAGGGCACAGTGTCTCCCTTTACAGACTCATATGGGCCTGTGTATATTTCCTACCTTCCGATTGTGTCTCTGCATGTTCTCAGTAACATGATCTACACCTATAGCAGCATTCGCTGGCTGAGCAGAGAGGTGAGCACTGCTGGGGAATGTGACATTATACACAGTGACTCCTATTATTGACCCATCTGGCCCTGTGTGTATGTCCTAGCTTTTTTCCGTGTCTCTGCATGTTCTCAGTAACATTATCCCAATACGGCAGCTCTTACCAGCTGAGTGGAGAGGTGAGCCCTGCTGGGAAATGTGACTTTATACCAGCATCAGGGGACAGTACTGACATTTACTGACCCATCTGGCCCTGTGTGTATTTACCTATTGTACATTCTGTCTGTGTCTCTGTATGTTCTCAGTAACATTACCCTTGCTCTGTCAGTAAAAGTGTGTGACAGAACCAGTCCCTGTGTCAGCACTGAATGAGCTGTGTGTGTTTCAGGTGCCTATAAAGTGTGAGGATGTTGCTGTGTATTTCTCTATGGAGGAGTGGGAGTATATAGAGGGACACAAGGAGCTTTACGAGGACGTTGTGATGGAGACTCACCAAGCACTAAGGACTACAGAGATCCCAGGAGATGAGAGCTCAGGTAACGTTGTGTAGTAATAAATATCTCACTCAGGAAATGCGAATACACTACTGACGTGACTGACAAAGAGTAAATCTACAGTGAATTTGTCATGTGTGATCTAATGAGCTGTCTGATTATAAACTAGTTTTATACCGAAATGTTTTTTTTAAAAAGAGTTTGTTAGGCAAAAAGTTTGTCATGAAATTAAAGCAATATATATATATTTGTATTTGCAAAAACGTACTAATGTAACAGACTAGCAGGAAACGCATTTCTAGGTTTTGATGAGCATTGGCAGTGTCTGCAAGGCTGCTAGTTAAAGGTAGGTTTATCCAGCAACAGATCATCTTAAAAATAAATAACTGGTATACATTGTAAAACACTATAGCAGAAAACTGTTTTATGATTAGCAAAAATAAACTAATTTTATTCTCTATTAGATTTAACAGGTCACAGTGATAAAAAATTAGACACAGGCGAACATGGAGAATTTGTACAGAATATTCAGCCAGTGAAGACCCCTTCAGACGTTGCTGCAGGTGAGGGTTCAATGGCAGAAGCTACTTTTTTATCTTCTTTGGAAACTCAGATTCTAAATGATTTAATTTCAGTTATTTTCTATCACCTAGATTACGAGTTTTACGTTACAGCTTTTAACGCTGAAAAAATTGCAATTTCAGCTTAAAAGCAGTAACTCAGCTATTGCGAGTGGTGTTGGTATAACTATACCACAAGCATTTTAGCCTGTAACGCAACGTCCATTCCGCACTAAAAAAAATGACGTTTTTGCGTGGGATTTTCATAGCGCCGGTATTACAGGTTGTCCAATGAGGCTTAAATGCTTGCGTTACAGCCTATACCGACACGATCCACACCGCCATTTGAAAGCATTAGTTATGAGTTTTCCTCCACAAAAATGTTTCACAAAACTTAGAACTAAAGTGTTACAAAGTACACTAACACCCATAAACTACCTATTAACCTCTAAGCCGCCACCCTCCCGCATTGCAAACATTATATTAAACCTATTAACCCCTAATCTGCCGCCAACCCACATTGCGACTATTAAATAAATTTATTAACCCCTATTCCGCCGCTCCCAGACATCGCTGACCCTATAATTAATTGGCCAATAGGATTTCAGTAGCTCTCATCCTATTGGCTGATTTGAATTTGAAGAATCAAATCAGCCAATAGGAATACAAGGTACGGCATTTTGAAACAGCTACCTTGCATTGAAGCTTCAGTGTACAGCGGGGACCGTATGAAGAGGACGCTCCATGCTGGATGTCTTCACCGCTCAGCGCCGCCAGGATGAAGATAGAAGACGTCCCCCGTGATGGATGAAGACTTCTCGCCGCCTGGATGTCCGGACTTCAGCAACTGTGAATAGATATTCTGGGGTTAGTGTTAGGTATTTTTTTTATTTTTAGCGCCGCCAGGATGAAGATAGAAGACGTCCCCCGTGATGGATGAAGACTTCTCGCCGCCTGGATGTCCGGACTTCAGCAACTGTGAATAGATATTCTGGGGTTAGTGTTAGGTATTTTTTTTATTTATTGGGGTGGTTTGTTTTTCAGATTTGGGTTTGGGCATTTGTAAAAGAGCTAAATGCCTTTTAAGGGCAATGAAAAAAAGCTGAATGCCCAGGTTAATGCCCATACAAATGCCCCTTTAGGGGTAATGGGTAGCTTAGGTTTTTTTTTAGATTTTGTTTTTTTATTTTGGGGGTTGGTTGGGTGGTGGGCTTTACTGTTGGGGGGACTTTGTATTTTTTACAGGTAAAAGAGCTGTTTAACTTAGGGCAATGCCCTACAAAAGGCCCTTTTAAGGGCTATTGGTAGTTTATTGTAGGATAGGGGTGTGTTTTTTTGGGGGGGGGGTTATTTTTAAAGGGCTATTAGATTAGGCGTAATTGTTTTTATTTTTGATAATTTTGTTTATTATTTTTTGTAAGCATAGTGTTTTTTATTTTTCGTAATTTAGTGTGTTTTATTTTTTGTAATTTTTTTTTAGGAAGGGGACTGCACTCTCATACCGGACCGGGTACACATCCCATGACTCTGGGGACAGCACAGCTTCCTGTGAGTGCCCGTGAGCACCCAGGGCTGAGCATGTTGCAGGGTCATGGGATGTGTACCCGGTCCGGTATGAGAGTGCAGTCCCCTTACGTGTTTTGTATATGTCTAGGGTGATTACATAAGCCTATGCACCCTTCCCTTGTTCCCAGTTTGTTTGGATTTGGGAGCTTGCATTGTGTGGCTGTTTTAGGGTCCCAGGTATTGGAAAGGACCTTGACGTGGTACCTGGGCTTGTCCCATTTGGCCAGATGCGGTAACTAACCTTTCCATTTTTTTTTTTTTTTTTTTTTTTTTTTAATTTCTTTATTTATCAAAGTTCAGGCAGAGATACAAAATAAATAAGATTTGCTTCAATAACATGTACACATACTTGGGTAAGATAAGTTGGATAGACAGGTGCAAAGTCAATATGCATAGATCTCTTTCCTGAGCAATTTTAAACATGTTATATTAAATAATTATAATTAAACTGTAGGAGGGGAGGATAATGGAAGAGGGAGGAAGAAGGGGGAAGAGGGAGGAGGGAGGAAGGGGGGGAAGGAAGGGAGATCTAGGAGAGGAGGGAGGGATTTGTGGGAAGAGAAAGGGAAAGGAAGGGAAGGCGTGAGTGGGATGGGGTAGGTTTGTCCCAGAAATTGTGCTTGTCTTTTCCTGACTAAAATGCCAGATACTTGTGTTTTCCAAGAGTGGTTCTTAATAGACTGATGATAGCCAGGTTAGTTTCCAATGCTTGACAAGTGCTATCTGAGCCTAGGGTGCTTGCAGTTATAACATTTTAAGGTACCTAACGATGATACCTAACAGGGGAACTAAAAAACATGTTTAATACAAACGGTACATAACATAGTTAAGTTAACTAACAGTAATAAACTGATTTTAATCTATTTATGATTTGACCTTCCGCGTGGGAAGGTGTTAAACTTACCCTCCAAGCCTGTGTCTGAGGGTCTAGTGTCTGGGGAGAGCCTCCGAGTCCAGACAGTTGCTCTGATGTCTGTTTTCGTGTCATGGCCTCAGTTACGGTATAAGGTTGGAGTGGGGGTGTATGGGATGTTGGAGGTTTCAAGAGTTATTTCTGTGATCTCTCCTGTCCATAGACCAGTGGCCTTTTAATTGTTCCGTCATTAGAAAGTTACTGTTTAAGAAGGGGGTTGAGATCTGTTGTCTAATCTTGGGGGAAAGATGTAGCAAGTATGGTTCCCATTTGGTCATGAATGGCTTAATTCTTTTTTCCATGTCTCCCTTAACATTTGCTTGCTCTTTTAAGAGTTGGGTATGGGCTAGTCGTGTAAGTTGGATCAGGTGTGGAGATTTGTGGGAGATCCAGTTTTTGAGGATTAGTTTCCTAGCTAGGAGTATGATTGAGTTTAGAAAGCGGTCCTGGAGGGAAGACTGAGTGTGGCCTCTTAGAAAGAGGGCGTCACGTTTTGTTAACGCGACTCCCACATATTTTTGACATCCAGAATTTTATCTTAGCCCAGTATTGGAATATCCTGGGAGAATCCCAGAAAAGGTGTGGGATGTCCGGGTCAGGTAGGGAACATTTAGGGCAACTGTTGCTCGCGTTGGGGACCCATTTAGCCCACAGTTTGGGTGTGATATAGCTGCGGTGCATGAGTTTGATGTGTGATTCTCTTTGATCTGATGCTAATGTGGCTGTCTCACCAGTTCATAGCTGGTAGTCAAAACCTCTTTGTCTATATCTATGCTCGAGAGTGCATTCCAACTGTCACTCATCTGTTGTGTGATTTCATCAGCTTTGTTCTGCATGATTAGGTCATAAATGTGTGAGATTGAGTGTGCTCCTTGTGTAGCTAGTGAGCACAGGCCGTCAACATGATTGCGAGTCGTGCAGTCGAGTCCATCAGTTAGGAGTTTGCCTATATAATGGACGCATTGTAGATATGCAAAGGTGCTATGTCTAGGAAGGTTGTATTTTCCTTGAAGTATTGTCAGTGGATGTAGTTTGTTGGAGAGTGGTTCTATAAATTGTGCTACTGAAACTAGACCTTTTTCTTCCAACACTTTGAACATTTTGGGTAGTCATGCCTGGTATAAAGGTAGGGTTCCCCTGTAATGGGAGGTATTTGGTAATTGTGTGAGGTAGTCCCCACCACCTGCAGAGTTTCGCCCAAATTGGTTATGTGACCCCGCATTACCGCCTTTGAGGCATTCCAGAATAGCCCTGGGGTGTTTTGATGTTGGGCGTTAAATCTAGTGTATTCTAGCCAGCCTGCTTTCAGGTGTTTCTGGAACTCTAGATTATTGTATAAGTATGTGGGGAACAGCCAGGTCCTCTGGGAGGGGTTATGTGTGGTGGGTTGTAATTCTAACCAAATGGGGGCATGATCTGAGATCACTATGTCAGTGATTTGAGTGCGCCTGATCTGGTTATTTAGTTGTGAGGAACACAGGAAGTAATCTATCCGGGATAAAGATCCATGCGCCTTGGAAACACATGTGAAGTCTCTTTGGGTCGGTTGGCGTAGCCTCCAGAAGTCTTCAAGACTCAAAGTGGATTTAAAGGCAGCAATGGTACTTGTTTCAGTTTTATGTCTCCTGGACTGTCCTTTGGCTTGGTCTGCATTATAAGTGTCAATTCTGCGGTCTAGGGGCATAGCTTGGATCAGATTGAAGTCTCCTCCCACCAAGAGAGGTTTGTTTGCGTGTGGAAGCAAGGCTGCTTGTAGGGAGTGCCAGAATTGTGGAAGTGGGCGGTTGGGGCCATAAACACTGCATAAGGTGTAAGATTTCCCTGCTGTTTGAAGGGTTGCCGTTATGAATCTGCCTTGTGGGTCAATGTTAAGAGTCGTGATCTGCACCGGTAAGCCTTTCCTAACAAGTATAGCCACTCCTCGCTTGCGCCCCTCTGTTGGTGTGTAGAGGACCTGACCTACCCATCTGATCTTTAACTTCTCATGTTCCGTGCCCGTCAGATGTGTCTCCTGCAGTAAAGCTATATCTATGTGTAGACGCTTAAGGTGCTGTAGGATGATGCTTCTTTATAAGTGTGGGGGGGGGAAGGTAAGTAATCTGGTGTGTCGGGGGGGATTGAGAGGGTGCGGAGATTTGTGACCTAGTGAATCAGTGATGGGGCCACTACAGTCAGATTCATGAATTACCATAGAGTGGTAGTAGGTAAGTGTTTGTGGCATCGTTTTGTGGGTGTGTAGGTTCAACAACTCAGTTTTCTTGCTCTAGAAATGGCAATCCTTACCCTTGGACATCCAGCACTGGTCAACATGGGTTCCGGAGACTCCCCCCAAGACCTGAAAATACAAAAAAGGCATTCGCTCGCCATCTAGCTGGAGAGCAGTATCATTACATTTAGTGCTAGGGGTGGGTTGTAACATGGGATTGGGCTGTTTGTGCAGATCCATCCACACAATTTTCTTGATCTTTGCAATGTTGTCTGGGGGACCAAGATTGCTTTCAGTCCAAGAATAAGCAATAAAATTATGTAAAGTCAGTTCGAAAGTAGAACTTTAATATTAAATAGAAGGAGTTCATGAATGAGAGATGTCCTTCAGCTCTCTCCATCTCTTGCTTCATTATCTAGGTATTCTTGCATTTGTTGCGGTCTAATGAAGAGTTTAGGACCCATAGGGGTCATAAGCCAGAGTTTAGCGGGGTAAAGGAGTGAGGCTTGTCGGCCTTGTGAGTGTAACTTCGAGCAGTGTGGTGCTAATTCTTTTCTCTTCCTTGCAACCTCAGCAGAAAAGTCCTAAAATATGAGCAATTTATGCCCTTCAAAGTTGAAATCTGGTTTGGATCTATATGCCTTAAGAACTGCTAATTTTTCCTGGTAGCGCAGTAGCTTAAAGATGACTTGTCTGGGGCGTTGGTTGGATCTGGATGGTAGGGTTTCTGGCCCTATCCTGTGTGCCATTTCAACATCAAGCGGCAGGGTGTCTGGATCTAGTTGCAGTAACTTGGGTAGTGTTAAGGCTGTGAATTCAAGTAAATCTTTGTTCTTGATCGACTCAGGCACCCCCACCACCCTCTGTTATCTGATTTACTCCCTCTGACACCTGTGATGTGGGTCTGTTTGTATTGATGAATGTGTACCCCCACAATGATTCAACAGAATCAGGTTACAATAGTTTATTTTATTTTTTTTGGTGTTTTTTTTTTACTGCTGTAATGTCTTTTTTTGGCCACACAAGGGCAGCAGAGTATTGCAATTGGTACAGCCAGCGTTTTTACACAGATATGCTGGATTTTTACTTTCACTTTTGTAGCCGTATGAGGCTTGGGTAACAGGGTTCCTTCGTGATGCAGGTTTATTATATCCCACAGAAATTAAGGTATATAAGTTTCCTGCACCGATGTGAGTGTAATCATTATATTGGCTATTTCCTCAAATAACGCTGTTACTCACAGTTCCTTTGCTTCACAGTGTGGATTGTTCAGGTTATTACCCCTGCTCTCCCTCCTGCTTCAAGGGCTGGTGATATTTGCAGCTGTCTGGGGAACACTATCCTTCTCTGTGATTGAATGTCCACTTCTTCCCCCTGCTCTGTGAGCAAAATGGCGCTGGCACTTCTACGCGCTTTGTCTGTTTGCTGTCCGGAGGCTGGGGTTTCAAATTTTCACCCCACACACTGTGCTAACCAACACAAATTGCTCCCTGGAGACTAACAGGTCAACTGCTATGTATGGTTGGAGTGTGGAAGCGGTGAATGCGGTGAGAAACTGCTCTTTTGTTTGCCGTTATGTCAGAGCTCTCATCCCCTTCTGCTGCTCCGCCTACCGGAAGTCTCCATTTCTTCTGTTATGTGTGATCAGTCCACGGGTCATCATTACTTCTGGGATATAACTCCTCCCCAACAGGAAATGCAAGAGGATTCACCCAGCAGAGCTGCATATAGCTCCTCCCCTCTACGTCACTCCCAGTCATTCTCTTGCACCCAACGACTAGATAGGATGTGTGAGAGGACTATGGTGATTATACTTAGTTTTTATAACTTCAATCAAAAGTTTGTTATTTTACAATAGCACCGGAGCGTGTTATTGCCTCTCTGGCAGAGTTTGAAGAAGAATCTACCAGAGTTTTTTACTATGATTTTAACCGGAGTAGTTAAGATCATATTGCTGTTTCTCGGCCATCTGAGGGAGGTAAAAGCTTCAGATCAGGGGACAGCGGGCAGATGAATCTGCATTGAGGTATGTAGCAGTTTTTATTTTCTGAATGGAATTGATGAGAAAATCCTGCCATACCGTTATAATAACATGTATGTATACTCTACACTTCAGTATTCTGGGGATGGTACTTCACTGGAATTACTCTGTAAAAAGTACATTAAACCTTTTAATAGGTATTTATTATGTTAAACGTTTTTGCTGGAATGTAGAATCGTTTGCATTTTCTGAGGTACTGAGTGAATAAATGTTTGGGCATTATTTTTCCACTTGGCAGCTGCTTGTTTTAATTGTGACAGTTTCGTTTCTCTCTCACTGCTGTGTGTGAGGGGGAGGGGCCGTTTTTGGCGCTCTTTGCTACGCATCAAAAATTTCCAGTCAGTTACTCTTGTATTTCCTGCATGATCCGGTTCATATCTATCAGAACTCAGGGGTCTTCAAACTTCTTTGAAGGGAGGTAGATTCTCTCAGCAGAGCTGTGAGACTTATATATTGACTGTGATTAAAAACGTTGCTCTGTAATTTTTACGTTTCAAATTTAATTATTGTTACTTTACTAATGGGAACAAACCTTTGCTAAAAGTTGTGTTGTTTTCAAGGATTGATGCTATAACAGTTTTTCAGTTCATTATTTCAACTGTCATTTAATCGTTTAGTGCTTCTTTGAGGCACAGTACGTTTTTGTTAAATAAGATTGTAACCAAGTTGCAAGTTTATTTGCTAGTGTGTTAAACATGTCTGATTCAGAGGAAGATACCTGTGTCATTTGTTCCAATGCCAAGGTGGAGCCCAATAGAAATTTATGTACTAACTGTATTGATGCTACTTTAAATAAAAGCCAATCTGTACAAATTGAACAAATTTCACCAAACAGCGAGGGGAGAGTTATGCCGACTAACTCGCCTCACGTGTCAGTACCTGCATCTCCCGCCCAGGAGGTGCGTGATTTTGTGACGCCTAGTACATCTGGGCGGCCATTACAGATAACATTACAAGATATGGCTACTGTTATGACTGAAGTTTTGGCTAAATTACCAGAACTAAGGGGCAAGCGTGATCACTCTGGGGTGAGAACAGAGTGCGCTGATAATACTAGAGCCATGTCGGATACTGCGTCACAGCTTGCAGAGCATGAGGACGGAGAGCTTCATTCTGTGGGTGACGGGTCTGATCCAAACAGATTGGATTCAGATATTTCAAATTTTAAATTTAAATTGGAGAACCTCCGTGTATTACTAGGGGAGGTTTTAGCGGCTCTTAATGATTGTAACACTGTTGCAATACCAGAGAAATTGTGTAGGTTGGATAAATACTTTGCGGTACCGGCGAGTACTGACGTTTTTCCTATACCTAAGAGACTAACTGAAATTGTTACTAAGGAGTGGGATAGACCCGGTGTGCCGTTCTCACCCCCTCCAATATTTAGAAAGATGTTTCCAATAGACGCCACCACACGGGACTTATGGCAAACGGTCCCTAAGGTGGAGGGAGCAGTTTCTACTTTAGCTAAGCGTACCACTATCCCGGTGGAGGATAGCTGTGCTTTTTCAGATCCAATGGATAAAAAATTAGAGGGTTACCTTAAGAAAATGTTTGTTCAACAAGGTTTTATATTGCAACCCCTTGCATGCATCGCGCCGATTACGGCTGCGGCAGCATTTTGGATGGAGTCTCTGGAAGAGAACCTTAGTTCAGCTACGCTGGACGACATTACGGACAGGCTCAGAGTCCTTAAACTAGCTAATTCATTCATTTCGGAGGCCGTAGTACATTTAACCAAACTTACGGCTAAGAACTCAGGATTCGCCATTCAGGCACGTAGGGCGCTGTGGCTAAAATCCTGGTCAGCTGATGTAACTTCTAAGTCCAAATTACTTAATATACCTTTCAAAGGGCAAACTTTATTTGGGCCCGGTTTGAAAGAAATTATCGCTGACATTACAGGAGGTAAGGGCCACGCCCTGCCTCAAGACAAAGCCAAAGCTAAGGCTAGACAGTCTAATTTTCGTCCCTTTCGGAATTTCAAAGCAGGAGCAGCACCAACTTCCACTGCTCCAAAACAGGAAGGAGCCGTTGCTCGTTACAGACAAGGCTGGAAACCTAACCAGTCCTGGAACAAGGGCAAGCAGGCCAGGAAACCTGCTGCTGCCCCTAAGACAACATGAATCGAGGGCCCCCGATCCGGGACCGGATCTAGTGGGGGGCAGACTCTCTCTCTTCGCCCAGGCTTGGGCAAGAGATGTTCAGGATCCCTGGGCGTTAGAGATCATATCTCAGGGATACCTTCTAGACTTCAAATTCTCTCCCCCAAGAGGGAGATTTCATCTGTCAAGGTTGTCAACAAACCAGATAAAGAAAGAAGCGTTTCTACGCTGTGTACAAGATCTGTTATTAATGGGAGTGATCCATCCGGTTCCGCGGTCGGAACAAGGACAAGGGTTTTACTCAAACCTGTTTGTGGTTCCCAAAAAAGAGGGAACTTTCAGGCCAATCTTGGATTTAAAGATCCTAAACAAATTCCTAAGAGTTCCATCGTTCAAAATGGAAACTATTCGGACAATCTTACCCATGATCCAAAAGGGTCAGTACATGACTACAGTGGATTTAAAGGATGCTTACCTTCACATACCGATTCACAAAGATCATTACCGGTATCTAAGGTTTGCCTTCTTAGACAGGCATTACCAGTTTGTAGCTCTTCCATTCGGATTGGCTACGGCTCCAAGAATCTTCACAAAGGTTCTGGGTGCCCTTCTGGCGGTACTAAGACCGCGAGGAATTTCGGTAGCTCCGTACCTAGACGACATTCTGATACAAGCTTCAAGCTTTCAAACTGCCAAGTCTCATACAGAGTTAGTTCTGGCATTTCTAAGGTCGCATGGATGGAAAGTGAACGAAAAGAAGAGTTCTCTCTTTCCTCTCACAAGAGTTCCATTCTTGGGGACTCTGATAGATTCTGTAGAAATGAAGATTTATCTGACAGAAGACAGATTAACAAAGCTTCTAAATGCATGCCGTGTCCTTCATTCCATTCAACTCCCGTCAGTAGCTCAATGCATGGAGGTGATCGGCTTAATGGTAGCAGCAATGGACATAGTACCCTTTGCACGTCTACATCTCAGACCGCTGCAATTGTGCATGCTGAGTCAGTGGAATGGGGATTACTCAGACTTGTCCCCTACTCTGAATCTGGATCAAGAGACCAGAAACTCTCTTCTATGGTGGCTTTCTCGGCCACATCTGTCCAGGGGGATGCCATTCAGCAGGCCGGACTGGACAATTGTAACAACAGACGCCAGCCTACTAGGTTGGGGCGCTGTCTGGAATTCTCTGAAGGCTCAGGGACAATGGAATCAGGAGGAAAGTCTCCTACCAATAAACATTCTGGAATTGAGAGCAGTTCTCAATGCCCTTCTGGCTTGGCCCCAGTTAAGAACTCGGGGGTTCATCAGGTTTCAGTCGGACAACATCACGACTGTAGCTTACATCAACCATCAAGGAGGGACAAGAAGCTCCCTAGCAATGATGGAAGTATCAAAGATAATTCGCTGGGCAGAGTCTCACTCTTGCCACCTGTCAGCAATCCACATCCCGGGAGTGGAGAACTGGGAGGCGGATTTCTTGAGTCGCCAGACTTTTCATCCGGGGGAGTGGGAACTTCATCCGGAGGTCTTTGCCCAAATACTTCGACGTTGGGGCAAACCAGAGATAGATCTCATGGCGTCTCGCCAGAACGCCAAACTTCCTCGCTACGGGTCCAGATCCAGGGATCCGGGAGCGGTTCTGATAGATGCTTTGACAGCACCTTGGAACTTCGGGATGGCTTATGTGTTTCCACCCTTCCCGCTGCTTCCTCGATTGATTGCCAAAATCAAACAGGAGAGAGCATCAGTGATTCTAATAGCGCCTGCGTGGCCACGCAGGACTTGGTATGCAGATCTAGTGGACATGTCATCCTGTCCGCCTTGGTCTCTACCTCTAAGACAGGACCTTCTGATACAGGGTCCATTCAAACATCAAAATCTAACTTCTCTGAAGCTGACTGCTTGGAAATTGAACGCTTGATTTTATCAAAACGTGGTTTTGCTGAGTCGGTTATTGATACCCTGATACAGGCTAGGAAGCCTGTTACCAGAAGAATTTACCATAAGATATGGCGTAAATACCTATACTGGTGCGAATCCAAAGGTTACTCCTGGAGTAAGGTTAGGATTCCTAGGATATTGTCCTTTCTACAAGAAGGTTTAGAAAAGGGTTTATCGGCTAGTTCATTAAAGGGACAGATCTCAGCTCTGTCCATCTTGTTGCACAGGCGTCTATCAGAAAATCCAGACGTCCAGGCCTTTTGTCAGGCTTTAGCTAGAATCAAGCCTGTGTTTAAAACTGTTGCTCCGCCATGGAGTTTAAACCTTGTTCTTAACGTTCTACAAGGAGTTCCGTTTGAACCCCTTCATTCCATTGATATAAAGTTGTTATCTTGGAAAGTGTTATTTTTAATGGCTATTTCTTCGGCTCGGAGAGTCTCTGAGTTATCAGCTTTACATTGTGATTCTCCTTATTTGATTTTTCATTCAGATAAGGTAGTTCTGCGTACTAAACCTGGGTTCTTACCTAAGGTAGTCACTAACAGGAACATCAATCAAGAGATCGTGGTTCCTTCTCTGTGCCCGAATCCTTCTTCAAAGAAGGAACGTCTTCTACACAATCTAGATGTAGTTCGTGCCCTCAAGTTCTACTTGCAGGCAACTAAGGATTTTCGACAAACGTCTTCCCTGTTTGTCGTGTACTCTGGTCAGAGGAGAGGTCATAAGGCTTCGGCTACCTCTCTCTCCTTCTGGCTTCGTAGCATAATTCGTTTAGCCTATGAGACTGCTGGACAGCAGCCTCCTGAAAGAATTACAGCTCATTCTACTAGAGCTGTGGCTTCCACTTGGGCCTTTAAGAATGAGGCCTCTGTTGAACAGATTTGCAAGGCTGCAACTTGGTCTTCGCTTCATACTTTTTCCAAATTTTACAAATTTGACACTTTTGCTTCTTCGGAGGCTATTTTTGGGAGAAAGGTTCTTCAGGCAGTGGTTCCTTCTGTATAATGAGCCTGCCTATCCCTCCCGTCATCCGTGTACTTTTGCTTTGGTATTGGTATCCCAGAAGTAATGATGACCCGTGGACTGATCACACATAACACAACAAAACATATTTTTTGCTTACCTTATAAATTCCTTTCTTTTGTTGTGTGATCAGTCCACGGCCCGCCCTGTTTTTTAAGGCAGGTAGATATTTTTTAAATTATACTCCAGTCACCACTTCACCCTTGGTTTCTCCTTTCTCGTTGATTCTTGGTCGAATGACTGGGAGTGACGTAGAGGGGAGGAGCTATATGCAGCTCTGCTGGGTGAATCCTCTTGCATTTCCTGTTGGGGAGGAGTTATATCCCAGAAGTAATGATGACCCGTGGACTGATCACACAACAGAAGAAAGGAATTTATCAGGTAAGCATAAATTATGTTTTTTGCTTTTAAATCTTAGCTGAGAGCTTGTTAGTGAGTGCTGGACTTTCTCTATGTGTTGTATTAATTTGTTTTGTAATTTTCCCTATGGTTCTTGCACCCAGACCTGTCTGGGGTTAACTGCCTGTGACACTGGGGACAGCACAGCTTCCTGTGAGTGCCTCTGAGCACCCAGGGCTGAGCATGTTGCAGTGTCATGGGATGTGTACCTGGTCCGGTATGAGAGTGCAGTCCCCTTCCGTTTTTTGTATATGTTTAGGGTGATTACATAAGCCTGTGCACCCTTCCCTTGTTCCCAGTTTGTTTGGATTTGAGAGCTTGCATTGTGTGGCTGTTTTAGGGTCCCAGGTATTGGAAAGGACCTTGACGTGGTACCTGGGCTTGTCCCATTTGGCCAGATGTGGTAACTAACCTTTCCATTTTTGCTTTTAAATCTTAGCTGAGAGCTTGCAAGTGAGTGCTGGACTTTCTCTGTGTGTTGTATGTATGTGTATGTGTATGTATGTGTATATATATATATACATACATACATACATACATACATACATACATACATACATACACCTATTTAGGCATGTGTATATAATTATTATTATCAGTTATTTGTAGAGTGCCAACAGATTACGCATAGCTAATATATATGGTAAAAACCCTTTGCAGACCTTTTTTTAACACCTTATACCATGTATCTTTGAACCCTTTTAACTTTTTCCCCCAATATTGTTTACCAGTGATTTAATGGGTGTATTTGTACCTTTACATGTATTTATGTTGTGTTTTATGCAACTTTTTTTTCTTCCACTACCCTTACGCAAGCTTTGAAGTCGCGGTAACCAGTTGAGCATACATCGTGATTACGCTCGACCAAACATCTTTACTTTCAACTTGTAATACGCGGCTATTTCCATTGTGCAAAAAAAGCAGATATCGCGCATGCTCTACAGTTAGTGATCCACTGGTAACCAAGCCCATAATGAGGAGGCTTAGAAGAGCTGTGAAGGGGAAAACACACACAGGGATATATTACAGGATCTGGGACACGAGATTAAGGGACATTATAGAACAAACTATCATGTAGCTGTGTTATCCCCAGATAGTTTGAATAACAACTTTGCAATATACTGGACTGGATTACAAGTGGAGCAAAAACATTTGCGCCCAATAAATAAAGGGGTATATTGCGAGGGTTTGTGCTCATCAGGCTTATCACTCGTATTACGAGTTGAAAGTAAACGCAATCGCAATTTATGATAGAATCATTACCGTGACTTAAGAGCTCTGGTTAACTGTTTTGCAAAACTAAAAAGTTGCACAAAACAAAACAAAATATATTACAAAGTACAGTTACACTCATATTAACACTATCTAATAAAACATATTCAAAATACATATTGCACATAAAAGTTATAAAGGCTCAAAGATATTAGCTCTCAGGTGTTAGAAAAAAAGGCAGGCATAGGGCTTTAAAGGGATAGTCTAGTCAAAATTAAGCTTTCCTGATTCAGATAGAGCATGTAGTTTTAAGCAACTTTCTAATTTACTCCTATATTGGTATCGTTATTTGTAAAGGCAAGAATAATAAAAGTTAAATTTTGACTAGACTATCCCTTTAACATTGAGATACATACATATACATCTTTAAAATGTGTGTATATATATATATATATATATATATATATATATATATATATATATATATATATATATATATATATATATATATATATATATATATATATATATAAAACATGGAAGGGAACTGCACTCCAAGATCAGGTACACATCCAGTGACTCAGCAACATCCCAGCCCTGGGTGCTAAATAGCACTCCAAAAAAGCTGTGATGTCACCAGAGCCACAGGCAGTTAACTCCAGTCCGGAATGGGTGCAAGAAACAAGGGGGATTACAAACAAAAAGTAATACAACACATAGAAACACCCAGCACTCACCAGCTAGCTCACATCTAAGATAAAATCACAACTGGAAAGGTTAGTCACCGCATCTGGCCAAATGGGAAAGCTCAGGCACCACGTCAAGTATATAAAAATATATATAAAAATATATATAAAAATGTGACAATTGCAACTCACCTGGATACTCTGCACTGGATTGCAACTTTGTTTGGCGTACATTAAGCTTCTACTGGCTGTTAATTGGGACGCCTTGATGTTTCAAAGTTAAGCAGCTAACGTACTAACATGATGGTGAGATTCCTCTAATACCAGTTGATTGGATCAGATGAAAGGTACTTTTGCAAATGGCATTTAGATCGTTATGAAAAGATCCTCTGCTTCAGGGTATAATTCCTTTGGACTGATCCGTATCTTACCTGCCTAAAACATACGTATTGGAAGTGGATATTTTACTTTCGTTTGTTTTTTTTGCCCTCTTATTTATTTGGAGTGTGCTTTAGCACTAAGTGCTCCTGAATCTGCTGCAACAAACGTTTCAGTTCAATTAGCTGGGAAGCGTGCAATTAGCACTAAGGGCTTCCACATCACTGTGCACTGCAATTGAATCTGGTTACTTCTGCTCTTTATTGCATATATATGATGTGAAATTTTGCAATGAATGTTCCTATAAAGTGGTGGTTCTTATCTTTGTTTTCACAATAAATACAAGTATGTTTAAAATTGCACTTGTGCGGCATTGCCATTCTTTGACATATGAATATATATATAATTTGTCCTTTCTTTTACTTGTACATAATATATATATATATATATATATATAACACATAGAAACACCCAGCACTCACCGGCTAGCTCACAGCTAAGATAAAATCACAACTGGAAAGGTTAGTCACCGCATCTGGCCAAATGGGAAAGCTCAGGCACCACGTCAAGGTCCTTTCCATTGCCTGAGTCCCTAACACAGCCACACCATCATGCGAGCTCACAAAGCCAAACAGACTGAGAACAGAGAAGGGGTGCACAGGTGGATGTAATCACCCATAGAAAATACAAAACATGGAAGGGAACTGCACTCCAAGACCGGATGTGTACCTGATCCGGTCTTGGAGTGCAGTTGACGTGGTGCCTGAGCTTCCCCATTTGGCCAGATGCGGGGACTAACCTTTCCAGTTGTGATTTTATCTTAGCTGTGAGCTAGCTGGTGAGTGCTGGGTGTTTCTATGTGTTGTATTACTTTTTATTTGTAATCCCCCTTGTTTCTTGCACCCATTCCGGACTGGGGTTAACTGCCTGTGGCTCTGGTGACATCACAGCTTTTTTTGGAGTGCTATCTAGCACCCAGGGCTGGATGTTGCTGAGTCACAGGATGTGTACCTGATCCGGTCTTGGAGTGCAGTTCCCTTCCATGTTTTATATATTTATATATATATATATATATATATATATATATATATATATATATATATATATATATATATATATATATATATATATATATATATATATATATATATATATATATATATATATATATACAAGCTCAATCCTATTGGCTGTTCCAATCAGCCAGTAGGATTTTTTCTACCTTAATTCCGATTGGCTGTTAGAATTCTATCAGCCAATCGGAATTCAAGGGACGCCATCTTGGATGACATCATTTAAAGGACCCGTCATTGTTCCCGTCGCCGTCGATGGAAGAGGATGCTCCGCGTCGGATGTCTTGAAGATGGAGCCGCGCCGGATGGATGAAGATAGAAGATGCCGTCTGGATGAAGACTTCTGCCCGTCTGGAGGACCTCTTCTTCCCGGATTGGATGAAGACTTCTGCCCGTGGGTTTTAGAGTAGGGTTGGTTGTGTGGGTGGTGGGTTTTAATGTTGGGGGGGTATTGTACTTTTTTTACAGGTAAAAGAGCTGATTACTTTGGGGCAATGCCCTGCAAAAAGCCCTTTCAAGGGCTATTTGTAATTTATTATAGGGTAGGGCTTTTTTTTATTTTGGGGGGCTTTTTTATTTTATTAGTGGGATTAGGTGTAATTAGTTTAAAAACTTGTAATTATTTTATTATTTTCTGTAATTTATTGGGGTTTTTTTGTACTTTAGTTTTTTTTATTTAATTGTAATTAATTTAATTTAGGTAATTAATTTAATTATAGTGTAGTGTTAGGTGTAATTGTAACTTAGGTTAGGTTTTATTTTACAGGTAAATTTGAATTTATTTTAGCTAGGTAGCTATTAAATAGTTAATAACTATTTAGTAACTATTCTACCTAGTTAAAATAAATACAAACTTGCCTGTAAAATAAAAATAAACCCTAAGGTAGCTACAATGTAATTATTAGTTATATTGTAGCTTTCTTAGGCCTAGATTTGGAGTTTGGCGGTAGCCGTGAAAACCAGCGTTGGAGGCTCCTAACGCTGGTTTTAGGCTACCGCCGGTATTTGGAGTCACTCAAAAAAGGGTCTAACGCTCACTTTTCAGCCGCGACTTTTCCATACCGCAGATCCCCTTACGTCAATTGCATATCCTATCTTTTCAATGGGATCTTTCTAACTCCGGTATTTAGAGTCGTGGCTGAAGTGAGCGTTAGAATTCTAACGACAAAACTCCAGCCGCAGAAAAAAGTCAGTAGTTAAGAGCTTTCTGGGCTAACGCCGGTTCATAAAGCTCTTAACTACTGTGCTCTAAAGTACACTAACACCCATAAACTACCTATGTACCCCTAAACCGAGGTCCCCCCACATCGCCGACACTCGATTACATTTTTTTAACCCCTAATCTGCCGACCGCAAAGCGCCGCCACCTACATTATAGCTATGTACCCCTAATCTGCTGCCCCTAACACCGCCGACCCCTATATTATATTTATTAACCCCTAATCTGCCGCCCTCAACGTCTCCTCCACCTGCCTACACTTATTAACCCCTAATCTGCCGAAGGGACCGCACCGCTATTATAATAAAGTTATTAACCCCTAATCTGCCCTCCCTAACATCGCCGACACCTAACTTCAAACATTAACCCCTAATCTGCTGACCGGAGCTCACCGCTATTCTAATAAATGTATTAACCCCTAAAGCTAAGTCTAACCCTAACCCTAACACCCCCCTAAATTAAATATAATTTTAATCTAACGAAATTAATTAACTCTTATTAAATAAATTATTCCTATTTAAAGATAAATACTTACCTGTAAAATAAATCCTAATATAGCTACAATATAAATTATAATTATATTATAGCTATTTTAGGATTAATATTTATTTTACAGGTAACTTTGTATTTATTTTAACCAGGTACAATAGCTATTAAATAGTTAAGAACTATTTAATAGCTAAAATAGTTAAAATAATTACAAAATTACCTGTAAAATAAATCCTAACCTAAGTTACAATTAAACCTAACACTACACTATCAATAAATTAATTAAATACAATACCTACAAATAACTACAATGAAATAAACTAACTAAAGTACAAAAAATAAAAAAGAACTAAGTTACAAAAAAACATAATTTATGCTTACCTGATAAATTCCTTTCTTCTGTTGTGCGATCAGTCCACGGGTCATCATTACTTCTGGCATATAACTCCTCCCCAACAGGAAATGCAAGAGGATTCACCCAGCAGAGCTGATATAGCTCCTCCCCTCTACGTCAGTCCCAGTCATTCGACCAAGAATCAACGAGAAAGGAGTAACCAAGGGTGAAGTGGTGACTGGAGTATAATTTAAAAGATATTTACCTGCCTTAAAAAACAGGGCGGGCCGTGGACTGATCGCACAACAGAAGAAAGGAATTTATCAGGTAAGCATAAATTATGTTTTCTTCTGTTATGTGCGATCAGTCCACGGGTCATCATTACTTCTGGGATACCAATACCAAAGCAAAAGTACACGGATGACGGGAGGGATAGGCAGGCTCATTATACAGAAGGAACCACTGCCTGAAGAACCTTTCTCCCAAAAATAGCCTCCGAAGAAGCAAAAGTGTCAAATTTGTAAAATTTGGAAAAAGTATGAAGCGAAGACCAAGTTGCAGCCTTGCAAATCTGTTCAACAGAGGCCTCATTCTTAAAGGCCCAAGTGGAAGCCACAGCTCTAGTGGAGTGAGCTGTAATTCTTTCAGGAGGCTGCTGTCCAGCAGTCTCATAGGCTAAACGTATTATGCTACGAAGCCAAAAAGAGAGAGAGGTAGCAGAAGCTTTTTGACCTCTCCTCTGTCCAGAATAAACGACAAACAGGGAAGAAGTTTGGCGAAAATTTTTAGTTGCCTGCAAGTAGAACTTGAGGGCACGAACTACATCCAGATTGTGTAGAAGACGTTCCTTCTTTGAAGAAGGATTTGGACACAAGGATGGAACAACAATCTCTTGATTGATATTCCTGTTAGTAACTACCTTAGGTAAGAACCCAGGTTTAGTACGCAGAACTACCTTATCTGAATGAAAAATCAGATAAGGAGAATCACAATGTAATGCTGATAACTCAGAGACTCTTCGAGCCGAGGAAATAGCCATTAAAAACAGAACTTTCCAAGATAACAATTTTATATCAATGGAATGAAGGGGTTCAAATGGAACACCTTGTAAAACGTTAAGAACTAAGTTTAAACTCCATGGCGGAGCAACGGCTTTAAACATAGGCTTGATCCTAGCTAAAGCTTGACAAAAGGCCTGGACGTCTGGATTTTCTGACAGACGCCTGTGTAACAAGATGGACAGAGCTGAAATCTGTCCCTTTAATGAACTAGCCGATAAACCCTTTTCTAAACCTTCTTGTAGAAAAGACAATATCCTAGGGATCCTAACCTTACTCCAGGAGTAACGTTTGGATTCGCACCAGTATAGGTATTTGCGCCATATTTTATGGTAAATCTTTCTGGTAACAGACTTCCTAGCCTGGATCAGGGTATCAATAACCGACTCAGAAAAACCACGCTTTGATAAAATCAAGCGTTCAATTTCCAAGCAGTCAGTTTCAGAGAAGTTAGATTTTGATGTTTGAATGGACCCTGTATCAGAAGGTCCTGTCTCAGAGGTAGAGACCAAGGTGGACAGGATGACATGTCCACTAGATCTGCATACCAAGTCCTGCGTGGCCATGCAGGCGCTATTAGAATCACAGATGCTCTCTCTTGTTTGATTTTCGCAATCAATCGAGGAAGCAGCGGGAAGGGTGGAAACACATAAGCCATCCCGAAGTTCCAAGGTGCTGTCAAAGCATCTATCAGAACCGCTCCCGGATCCCTGGATCTGGACCCGTAGTGAGGAAGTTTGGCGTTCTGGCGAGACGCCATGAGATCTATCTCTGGTTTGCCCCAACGTCGAAGTATTTGGGCAAAAATCTCCGGATGAAGTTCCCACTCTCCCGGATGAAAAGTCTGGCGACTCAAGAAATCCGCCTCCCAGTTCTCCACTCCCGGGATGTGGATTGCTGACAGGTGGCAAGAGTGAGACTCTGCCCAGCGAATTATCTTTGATACTTCCATCATTGCTAGGGAGCTTCTTGTCCCTCCCTGATGGTTGATGTAAGCTACAGTCGTGATATTGTCCGACTGAAACCTGATGAACCCCTGAGTTGTTAATTGGGGCCAAGCTAGAAGGGCATTGAGAACTGCCCTCAATTCCAGAATGTTTATTGGAAGGAGACTCTCCTCCTGATTCCATAATCCCTGAGTCTTCAGAGAATTCCAGACAGCGCCCCAACCTAGCAGGCTGGCGTCTGTTGTTACGATTGTCCAGTCTGGCCTGCTGAATGGCATCCCCCTGGACAGGTGTGGCCGATAAAGCCACCATAGAAGAGAATTTCTGGTCTCTTGATTCAGATTCAGGGTAGGGGACAAATCTGAGTAATCCCCATTCCACTGACTTAGCATGCACAATTGCAGCGGTCTGAGGTGTAGGCGTGCAAAAGGTACTATGTCCATTGCCGCCACCATTAAGCCGATCACCTCCATGCATTGAGCTACTGACGGGTGTTGAATGGAATGAAGGACACGGCATGCATCCTGAAGCCTTGTTAACCTGTCTTCTGTCAGGTAAATCTTCATTTCTACAGAATCTATAAGAGTCCCCAAGAATGGAACTCTTGTGAGAGGAAAAAGAGAACTTTTCTTTTCGTTCACTTTCCATCCATGCGACCTTAGAAATGCCAGAACTAACTCTGTATGAGACTTGGCAGTTTGAAAGCTTGAAGCTTGTATTAGAATGTCGTCTAGGTACGGAGCTACCGAAATCCCTCGCGGTCTTAGTACCGCCAGAAGGGCACCCAGAACCTTTGTGAAGATTCTTGGGGCCGTAGCCAATCCGAATGGAAGAGCTACAAACTGGTAGTGCCTGACTAGGAAGGCAAACCGTAGATACCGTTGATGATCTTTGTGAATCGGTATGTGAAGGTAAGCATCTTTTAAATCCACTGTGGTCATGTACTGACCCTTTTGGATCATAGGTAAGATTGTCCGAATAGTTTCCATTTTGAACGATGGAACTCTTAGGAATTTGTTTAGAATCTTTAAATCTAAGATTGGCCTGAAAGTCCCCTCTTTTTTGGGAACCACAAACAGGTTTGAGTAGAACCCTTGTCCTTGTTCCGACCGCGGAACTGGATGGATCACTCCCATTAATAACAGATCTTGTACACAGCGTAGAAACGCTTCTTTCTTTATCTGGTTTGTTGACAACCTTGACAGATGAAATCTCCCTTTTGGGGGAGATAATTTGAAGTCTAGAAGGTATCCCTGAGATATGATCTCCAGCGCCCAGGGATCCTGAACATCTCTTGCCCAGGCCTGAGCGAAGAGAGAAAGTCTGCCCCCCACTAGATCCGGTCCCGGATCGGGGGCTCTCGGTTCATGCTGTCTTTGGGGCAGCAGCAGGTTTCCTGGCCTGTTTGCCCTTATTCCAGGACTGGTTAGGTTTCCAGCCTTGCCTGTAACGAGCAACAGCTCCTTCCTGTTTTGGTGCAGTGGAGGTTGACGCTGCTCCAGGTTTGAAATTCCGAAAGGGACGAAAATTAGACTGTCTAGCCTTAGTTTTGGCTTTGTCTTGAGGTAGGGCGTGGCCCTTACCTCCTGTAATGTCAGCGATAATTTCTTTCAACCCGGGCCCAAATAAAGACTGCCCCTTGAAAGGTATATTAAGTAATTTAGACTTAGAAGTAACATCAGCTGACCAGGATTTTAGCCACAGTGCTCTACGTGCCTGTATGGCGAATCCAGAGTTCTTAGCCGTAAGTTTGGTTAAATGTACTACGGCCTCCGAAATGAATGAATTGGCTAGTTTAAGGACTCTAAGCCTGTCCATAATGTCGTCTAGCGTAGATGAACTAAGGTTCTCTTCCAGAGACTCAATCCAAAATGCTGCCGCAGCCGTAATCGGCGCGATACATGCAAGGGGTTGCAATATAAAACCTTGTTGAACAAACATTTTCTTAAGGTAACCCTCTAATTTTTTATCCATTGGATCTGAAAAAGCACAGCTATCCTCCACCGGGATAGTGGTACGCTTAGCTAAAGTAGAAACTGCTCCCTCCACCTTAGGGACCGTTTGCCATAAGTCCCGAGTAGTGGCGTCTATTGGAAACATCTTTCTAAATATTGGAGGGGGTGAGAACGGCACACCGGGTCTATCCCACTCCTTAGTAACAATTTCAGTTAATCTCTTAGGTATAGGAAAAACGTCAGTACTCGCCGGTACCGCAAAGTATTTATCCAACCTACACATTTTCTCTGGTATTGCAATGGTGTTACAATAATTGAGAGCTGCTAAGACCTCCCCTAGTAATGCACGGAGGTTCTCTAATTTAAATTTAAAATTTGAAATATCTGAATCCAATCTGTTTGGATCAGAACCGTCACCCACAGAATGAAGCTCTCCGTCCTCATGCTCTGCAAGCTGTGACGCAGTATCAGACATGGCCCTAGTATTGTCAGCGCACTCTGTTCTCACCCCAGAGTGATCACGCTTGCCTCTTAGTTCTGGTAATTTAGACAAAACTTCAGTCATAACAGTAGCCATATCATGTAATGTTATCTGTAATGGCCGCCCAGATGTATTAGGCGCCATAATATCACGCACCTCCCGGGCGGGAGATGCAGGTACTGCCGCGTGAGGCGAGTTAGTCGGCATAACTCTCCCCTCGCAGTTTGGTGAAATTTGTTCACATTGTACAGATTGACTTTTATTTAAAGTAGCATCAATACAGTTAGTACATAAATTTCTATTGGGCTCCACCTTGGCATTGGAACAAATGACACAGATATCATTCTCTGAGTCAGACATGTTTAACACACTAGCAATAACTTGCAACCTGGTTATAATCTTTTTTAACAAAAACGTACTGTGCCTCAAAGAGGTACTTAAACGATTAAATGACAGTTGAGATAATGAACTGAAACAGTTATAGCATCAAGTTTAAAATAACACAACTTTTAGCAAAGGTTTGTTCCCATTAGTAAATAACTAAATTTGACATAAAAAATTATAGAGTAACGTTTTTATTCACAGTCAATAAAAATTCTCACAGCTCTGCTGAGAGAATGTACCTCCCTTCAAAGAAGTTTGAAGACCCCTGAGATCTGTCAGTGAACCGGATCATGCAGGAAATATAATAGTAGCTGACTGGAATTTTTTGATGCGTAGCAAAAGAGCGCCAAAAACGGCCCCTCCCCTCACACACAGCAGTGAGGAGAAACGAAACTGTCACAATTTAAAGCAGACAACTGCCAAGTGGAAAATAATGCCCAAACATTTATTTACTCAGTACCTCAGCAATGTAAACGATTCTACATTCCAGCAAAAACGTTTAACATGACAATATTTATTAAAAGGATTAGTGACCTTTAACAGAGTAGTTCCGGTGAAAAACCATTCCCAGAATACTGAAGTGTATACATACATGTCATTATAACGGTATAGCAGGATTTTTTCATCAATTCCATTCAGAAAATAAAAACTGCTACATACCTCAATGCAGATTCATCTGCCCGCTGTCCCCTGATCTGAAGCCTTTACCTCCCTCAGATGGCCGAGAACAGCAATATGATCTTAACTACTCCGGTTAAAATCATAGTAAAAAACTCTGGTAGATTCTTCTTCAAACTCTGCCAGAGAAGTAATAACACGCTCCGGTGCTATTGTAAAATAACAAACTTTTGATTGAAGTCATAAAAACTAAGTATAATCACCATAGTCCTCTCACACATCCTATCTAGTCGTTGGGTGCAAGAGAATGACTGGGACTGACGTAGAGGGGAGGAGCTATATCAGCTCTGCTGGGTGAATCCTCTTGCATTTCCTGTTGGGGAGGAGTTATATCCCAGAAGTAATGATGACCCGTGGACTGATCGCACATAACAGAAGAAATAATAAAATATTTACAAACATAAGAAAAATATTACAACAATTTTAAACTAATTACACCTACTCTAAGCCCCCTAATAAAATAACAAAGACCCCCAAAATAAAAAAATACCCTACCCTATTCTAAATTACTAAAGTTCAAAGCTCTTTTACCTTACCAGCCCTGAACAGGGCCCTTTGCGGGGCATGCCCCAAGAAGTTCAGCTCTTTTGCCTGTAAAAAAAAACATACAATACCCCCCCCCCAACAGTACAACCCACCACCCACATACCCCTAATCTAACCCAAACCCCCCTTAAATAAACCTAACACTAAGCCCCTGAAGATCTTCCTACCTTATCTTCACCATACCAGGTTCACCGATCGATCCAGAAGAGCTCCTCCGATGTCCTGATCCAATCCCAAGCGGGGGGCTGAAGAGGTCCATGATCCGGCTGAAGTCATCATCCAAGCGGGAGCTGAAGAGGTCCATGATCCGGATGAAGTCTTCATCCAAGCGGGAGCTGAAGAGGTCCATGATCCGGATGAAGTCTTCTATCAACGGCATCTTCAATCTTCTTTCTTCGGGAGACATCATCTTCCATCCGACGCGGAACATCCATCCTGGCCGACGACTGAACGACGAATGACGGTTCCTTTAAATGACGTCATCCAAGATGGCGTCCCTCGAATTCCGATTGGCTGATAGGATTCTATCAGCCAATCGGAATTAAGGTAGGAATATTCTGATTGGCTGATGGAATCAGCCAATCAGATTGAGCTCGCATTCTATTGGCTGATCGGAACAGCCAATAGAATGCGAGCTCAATCTAATTGGCTGATTGGAATCAGCCAATCAGAATATTCCTACCTTAATTCCAATTGGCTGATAGAAGCCTATCAGCCAATCGGAATTCGAGGGACGCCATCTTGGATGACGTCATTTAAAGGAACCGTCATTCGTCGTTCAGTCGTCGGCCAGGATGGATGTCCCGCGTCGGATGGAAGATGATGGCTCCCGAAGAAAGAAGATTGAAGATGCCGTTGATAGAAGACTTCATCCGGATCATGGACCTCTTCAGCTCCCGCTTGGATGAAGACTTCATCCGGATCATGGACCTCTTCAGCCCCCCGCTTGGGCTTGGATCAGGACATCGGAGGAGCTCTTCTGGATCGATCGGTGAACCTGGTATGGTGAAGATAAGGTAGGAAGATCTTCAGGGGCTTAGCGTTAGGTTTATTTAAGGGGGGTTTGGGTTAGATTAGGGGTATGTGGGTGGTGGGTTGTAATGTTGGGGGGGGGGTATTGTATGTTTTATTTTTACAGGCAAAAGAGCTGAACTTCTTGGGGCATGCCCCGCATAGGGCGCTGTTCAGGGCTGGTAAGGTAAAAGAGCTTTGAACTTTAGTAATTTAGAATAGGGTAGGGCATTTTTTTTATTTTGGGGGACTTTGTTATTTTATTAGGGGGCTTAGAGTAGGTGTAATTAGTTTAAAATTGTTGTAATATTTTTCTTATGTTTGTAAATATTTTATTATTTTTTGTAACTTAGTTCTTTTTTATTTTTTGTACTTTAGTTAGTTTATTTCATTGTAGTTATTTGTAGGTATTGTATTTAATTAATTTATTGATAGTGTAGTGTTAGGTTTAATTGTAACTTAGGTTAGGATTTATTTTACAGGTAAATTTGTAATTATTTTAACTATTTTAGCTATTAAATAGTTCTTAACTATTTAATAGCTATTGTACCTGGTTAAAATAAATACAAAGTTACCTGTAAAATAAATATTAATCCTAAAATAGCTATAATATAAATATAATTTATATTGTAGCTATATTAGGATTTATTTTACAGGTAAGTATTTATCTTTAAATAGGAATAATTTATTTAATAAGAGTTAATTAATTTCGTTAGATTAAAATTATATTTAATTTAGGGGGGTGTTAGTGTTAGGGTTAGACTTAGCTTTAGGGGTTAATACATTTATTAGAATAGCGGTGAGCTCCAGTCGGCAGATTAGGGGTTAATAATTGAAGTTAGGTGTCGGCGATGTTAGGGAGGGCAGATTAGGGGTTAATACTATTTATTATAGGGTTAGTGAGGCGGATTAGGGGTTAATAACTTTATAATAATAGCGGTGCGGTCCGCTCGGCAGATTAGGGGTTAATTAGTGTAGGCAGGTGGAGGCGACGTTGTGGGGGGCAGATTAGGGGTTAATAAATATAATATAGGGGTCGGGGGTGTTAGGGGCAACAGATTAGGGGTACATAGGGATAATGTAAGTAGCCGCAGTTTACGGAGTGGCAGATTAGGGGTTAATAATAATATGCAGGGGTCAGCGATAGCGGGGTCGGCAGATTAGGGGTTAATAAGTGTAAGGTTAGGGGTGTTTAGACTCGGGGTACATGTTAGAGTGTTAGGTGCAGACGTAGGAAGTGTTTCGCCATAGGAAACAATGGTGCTGCGTTAGGAGCTGAACGCGGCTTTTTTGCAGGTGTTAGGTTTTTTTCAGCTCAAACAGCCCCATTGTTTCCTATGGGGGAATCGTGCACGAGCACGTTTTTGAGGCTGGCCGCGTCCATAAGCAACTCTGGTATCGAGAGTTGCAGTGGCGTTAAATATGCTCTACGCTCCTTTTTTGGAGCCTAACGCAGCCATTCTGTGGACTCTCAATACCAGAGTTATATTTATGGTGCGGCCAGAAAAAAGCCAGCGTTAGATACGCGGGTCCTTACCGACAAAACTCTAAATCTAGCCGTTAGGGTTTATTTTATAGGTAAGTATTTAGTTTTAAATAGGAATAATTTATTTAATTGTAGTAATTTTATTTAGATTTATTTAAATAATATTTAGGTTTGGGTTAGACTTAGGTTTAGGGGTTAATACATTTATTAAAGTGGCGGCGATGTCCGGTTCGGCAGATTAGGGGTTAAAAATTTTATTATAGTGTTTGCGATGTGGGAGGGCCTCGGTTTAGGGGTTAATAGGTAGTTTATGGGTGTTAGTGTACTTTTTAGCACTTTAGTTAAGAGTTTTATACTATGGCGTTAGCCCATAAAACTCTTAACTACTGACTTTTAAATGCGGTACCAGACTTAACAGGAGAGGGTGTACCGCTCACTTTTAGGAAGACTCGTAATACCGGCGTTAGGAAAATCCCATTGAAAAGATAGGATACGCAATTGACGTAAGTGGATTTGCCAGACTCATAATACCAGCGGGCGTTAAAAAGCTTTTTAAGGCTAACGCAAGACTCGTAATCTAGGCGTTTACTTTCAACTCGTACTACGTGCGCAACCTGATGAGCGCAAAAAAATGAATTCTAGTGCCATTAACGCTCAAGCGTTAAGCCCAGTGCAAGATCAGCAGATTATAATGTTGTACAGACTGGATCTTCCCCTCCTCACAACGCATTGTTCTATCACAAGAGCTCTTTGATCATGAGAGGTCAGTGCACTCTCTGGCTTTTGTGGGGTGAGGACTGGGTGATGCAGTAGCGGTTTCGGGGAGGGGTTTAGCTGGTTCCTGATTTCCTAGGAGATAAATAGAAGAGAACAGCAGGACTTTGTCAAAGAACATACCTAGGTAGTCTCTGGAGCGTCTTGAGCACTATATGGTAACAGTGTTTTCAACAATATAAAACCTTGAAAACAATGCTCCATATAGTTCTCAAGATACAAATATTCATTTTGACTTTCATGTCATTTACATATTGGATCACAAAATAAGAATGTTTAATAACCACAGTAGACTGACTGACGTAGAAAAACACATCACACTTTTGCTATTTTAGTGATATTTCGGACACCAGAGTAACATTTAGGAGAAACGGAATTCAGTCTGAAAAAGGAGAGAACAATGATTGGGTTATATGGTGATATGACAGCAAGCTGGTTATAGTGCTGCACTTGATGATCCTGGGCACCAACGGCACCTTATAAATCAGCCCTAGGGATGTAAGTCCTGGCATTGCCCCTCTAGTTTCATATCACTATACCGTGTGTGTGCTGTATTTTCTCAATTTGTGCTATTTATTGTGTACATCATGAGAGCTACATTTCGCAGCATGCCATATGGATAATCTGAGGGTAAGTGGTCTTCAGCAAGATCAACTGCTCAGAGACGTTACACACAGTGCACAGCCCACACAGCAGCACTGTCAGTGTATATAGGACATGGGGCCTGACCTTGCAAACAGCTACATGACTGCCCTTAGAACTCAGCAGGACAGAAAATGCTCTCACACCCTCTCTATATAAAATAATTTATACATCCTACCCTGATCTAGTGAGTAATCCCGCACCTCAGGAAGTCATTACATCAAGCAGCTTCAGGATGAAGTTGTTTAACTAATTCTAAATATTAAAGATCATTAGTGAGTTATGACAACTGTAAGTGTAGCTAATAAAGACAACGTAGTGTCTGGTCACATGAACATATTTACCAGGGGAAGTCACAGGTCTGTAACACACTGATTTGTGTCTACTGAGGTGAAGCCTGTTTCCCCAATCCTACTTGGTGTTGTTATGAAGCTGACCTGGCTCAGGACTGTTATATGCTTCTTTACTCTCAAGCATTAATTCATGTTTTTGGTAATCAGGCATGTCTTCATGCCCGTAAGTCAGGTATATGGACTGTTGCAATACTAGTGCTGTATTGTCCCAATGTCAGGTATAAGGACTTTTAGAATACTAGTGCTGTATTTTCCCCATGGTAAATACAGGGGCTGTTGGAATACTAGTGCTGTATTATCCCCATGTCAGCTATAGGGGCTGTTAGAATACTAGTGCTGTATTGTCCCCATGTCAGGTAAAGGGGCTCTTGGATTACTAGTGCTGTATTGTCACCATGTTGGGTATAATTCTGTTGGAATATTAGTACTGTATTGTCTCCATGTCAGGTATAAGGGCTGTTGAAATATTAGTGTTGTTTTGTCCCTATGTCAGGTATAAGGGCTGTTGTAAAACTAGTGCTGTATTGTCCCCATGTCAGATACAGGGGCTGTTTGAATACTAGTGTTGTATTGTCCCAATTTCAGGTAAAGGGGCTTTGGGAATGCTATTGCTGTATATTCCAGATCTTAGATAAAAGGAATGTTGGAATACTAGTATTGTATTGTCCCCATGTTAGGTATAGGGTCTGTTGGAATACTAGTCCTGTATTGTCCCATGTCAGGTATAGGGGCTGTATTGTCCACATGTCATGTACAGGAGCAGTTGGAATACTAATGTTTTATTGTCCCCATGTTAAGTATTGGGTCTTTTTAGAAACTAGTGCTGTATTGTCCCCATGTCAGCTATAGGGGCTGTTGGAATACTAGTGCTGTATTGTCCTCATGTCAATAATTGGAACTATTGGAATACTAACGCTGTATTGTCCTCATGTCAGGTATAGGGGCTGTTGGAATACTTGTGCTGTATTGTACCCATGTCAGGTATAGGGTCTGTTGGAACACTACTGTTGTATTGTCACCATGTTGGGTATAGGGGCTGTTGGAATACTAATGCTGTATTGTCCCATATTAGGTATAGGGGCTGTTGGAATACTAGTGCTGTATTGTCCCCATGTGAGGTGCAAGAGCTGTTTGAATACTAGTGTTGTATTGTCCCGATGTCAGGTATAAGGGCTGTTGGAAAACTAGTGCTATATTTACCACATGTCAGCTATAGGGGCTGTTGGAATACTAGTGCTGTAGTTTCCTATTATTAGGTATAGGTGCTGTTAGAATAATAGTGCTGTATAGCACCCATATCTGGTATAGGGGCTGTTGGAATAATATTGCTGTATTGTCCCCATGTCAGCTATAGGGGATGTTGAAATACTAGTGCTGTATTATCTCCATGTCAGGTATAGGGACTATTGGAATACTAGTGCTCTATTGTCCCCATGTCAGGTATAATGTCTGTTGGAATATTAGTGCTCTATTGTCCCTGTGTCAGGTATAGGGGCTGTTGGAATATTAATCCTGTATTGTCCCTATGTCAGATAAAGGGGCTGTTGGATTACTAGTGTTGTATTTTCACCATGTCATCCTAGTGCTGTGTTGTCCTCATATCAGGTTGTATTTGCAGCTAGTAAAGTAACTGAGTCTCAGCTAACTCGTTTTACTGCATGACACAGGTTGTATTTACTGTTGTGCTAATGTCATTACATGGATTGTTTCTTTCAGATGTGACTGCTAGTGATATTGGCTCAGGTTTTTAAAGAGACAGTAACCCCCAAATTTGATTTCATGATTCAGACAGAACATACAATTCAATTTTTAACCTTTGCTTGAAAGAACATCAATGCACTACTGGCAGCTAGATAAACATATCTAGTTAGCCCATCACAAGATACAAACGTATGCAGGCACCAATCACCAGCTAGCTCTCACTAGTGTAGGATATGTGCGTATTTAACAATGAATACCAATATACAAAGCACATTTGAAAATAGAAGTGATTTTAAAAATGTATTAAAATTACATGCTCTATCTGATTCTTGCAAATTTAATGTAGATTTTCCTATCCTTTTAACCATAAAACACTATTTTTTTGCACTTTATTTAGATGTTATACAAAGACTGCTGTTTTCTACAGCACAGTCACCCAGGAATTAAAACTTCCTTTATTCTACCCTATTTTAACCTTTTAATAATGAAAAGCAAACCAAATGCCAAAACCCCTCACAAAAGTGCCCTTTTAAAGACATGTTTTAGCTGCCTTTATGTGTTTAGTCGAATCCCCTATGCCACCTACCTATCCTCGCTATGTTACAGTGTAAGCACCCAGTAAACACAAAATGACTTGTCGCTCCTGCACCTTGTGAATACAATGCACCAAGCTTTAGTGCACCTCTAGGGTTTTTTGCTGTTAAATTTGCCAAACATAAAAGGGTCTAAATGATATGCCTGGGAAAACGTATCTCCCATGGGATCTGGACAGAAGGGGGCAGTATGTAATTGTATAACAACCCTGTGTCCTGACCATTACAAAGAGTTACTCTTTACTGCATTAAGCCTTGTCTGGCATTAGTACGGTAGAGAGAGCTTATTTTTCACTACAGAGCTTAATCACTAGCTTAGTAGCACTCTCAAAAGTAAAATCACAGACCCACACAGTTATATGATAAGCAAATATTTAGACTCCAACAAAAAAATTATAAGCAATTAAAGGGATATGAAACCCAATTTTTTTCTTTCATGATTCAGATAGAGCATGCTATTTAAAGAAACTTTCTAGTTTACCCCTATTTTCATTTTTTTTCTTCATTCTCTTGGTATTTTTATTTGAAAAGCAAAATATAAGCTTAGGATCCGGCCCATTTTTGGTTCAGAACCTTGGTAAATGTAGCCACCAATCAGCAATATACCAGAGAGACAATATCACAGCTGTGGCTTATGTCAGTCATCAAGGGGGGACTCGCAGTCCCTTAGCCATGAAGGAAGTATAAGGAATTATTTCCTGGGCAGATATCAATTGTTGTCAAGTTTCTACTGTTCATATTTGAGTGGTCAACTGGGAAGCAGATTTTCTCAGTTGTCAGTCCTTGCATTCAAGGGAGTGTTCTCTTCATCTGATGGCCTCTTGGTTGAATTTCAAACGTCTGAGGTACTGTGCGAGGTCCAGGGATCTTTAAGTAGTGTTTGTGGTTGCTCTGGTAGTTCCTTGGTCATTTCAACTAGCTTATGTCTTTCCACCATTGGTCCTTCTTCCAAAGGGTGATTTCCAAGGTCAGACTAAATGTGGCATCAGTAATTCTGATTGCTCCAGCTTGCCATTGCAGAGTTTGGTATGCAGATCTATTTTAGATGTCCAGTCATCCTCCTTGACCACTTCCTCTGCGTTCAGACCTTTCTCAAGTTCTGTTTTTCCATCAGGATCTTGAATCTGTGAGACTGATGGCATGGAGATTGAACGGATAGTTCTTAAACAGAGAGTGTTCTCTGATTTTGTTATTGAGACCTTAATACAGGCTTGTAAGCCTGTGACCAGGAAAATGTATTTTAAGGTTTGCAAAACCTTTATTTATTGGTGTTCAGATTTATGAGGTAGGAGGTGTTATATAAAGCTCTTAGGGTTGGGAATCTTTGCCTCCTCCTAGTGATAGGAAAGAGTAATTCCCAGGAGTAATGGATTGTGGACTCTCATCACTGTGAAATAAATTAATTTGTCAGGTAAGCATAAATAATATTTTCTGTGTAACAATGGTTTCTGGAGGTCTCTGGTGGTACTTGGAGAAGGGTGTATAGCACAGCAGGACTGCTCTAGACCTCACATCAGGGTCCAAGCTCCAAGCTGTTTATTTTGTTTTTTACTTCAGATGAATATGATGCTAAGATTTAAAATAATACAGAACAAACAGAAGATCAGAAGCTGTCTTAAAGGGACAGTGCACTGTAAAATTTATTTCACCTTAATGTGTTTACAATGACATGTTATATCAGCTGCAGAGTTTAAAATGTATGGGAAATTGCACCTTTAGGTATAGTTTTCTATATTAAATAACCATTACTGCTAATTGAAACCACAACCCAATGAAATGGGTTGAGCTAGCAGGGAAAGCAGACCTCATTATCCTTTCTGTCTAATTATTTACACAAGTGCTCCTTATCTTCTTTTTTACTGTTTTCTCAAAGGAACAATGGAAATGAACATTTTAGTATTTCTCTGTCACAGACACCAACTGGGAGCATTCTTTTATCTAAATCTTCTTGTTTACATGTTTTTTTATGTAACTAGAACTTTAAAGGGACAGTTTACTCAAAAAAATTCTCCCCTTTAATTTGTTCCCAATGATCCACTTTACCTGCTGAATTGTATTAAATTGTTTACAAGTATTTCCTTTACCGTTATATTGGCTTTTGCAATAGTTCATTTAGCCTGTAGTATCCCCACCTATTCTGAAAGTTTCTGGCCTTAGGGCCAAGCTATAAATAAGCTGTTTAAACACAGCCAGCAGAAGAAATTACACTCCCAGTGGGATATAGAAGAGATAAGGTAATAAAATGTTAATTTCCCATTGTTCTCTCCAACAATATTGGTCTTTGGTTTACTGACAGATAGACAATAAAGAAGCAGGTATATGTACACAAAGTGATTTTTTTGATTGGAATAATTTTTTATATAAACATTTGATAAAAAAAGAGTGCTTGAGACACATTTAATCTCTAAACTATATAAGATAATTTCAAATTCTGCGACAGCAGACCTCCCGTCCTACACCTACTCTTGGACGAAGGAACTAAATTTTGAAATAGAGGAAGTGACCTGGCACCGGGCCTTTAGACTCATTAAAAAATCCTCAGTTTCGGCCACTATCCAAGAAATACACATTAAGCTCCTGTACAGATGGTACTTGACCCCGTCACGCTTCCATAAGATCTTCCCCACACTAAACAACACCTGCTGGAGGGGATGTGGGGGTGAGGGTTCTCTCCTACACATCTGGTGGTCCTGCCCCAAGTTACAAAAGTTCTGGCCTGAAGTACTGTCTGAGATTTCAGAGATTCTTGGAATCCGAATCTCTTGCAACCCAAACATTATTCTGTTCCTCGACCTTCCCAGAATTGCTGGGATGGGCAAACAGCCCCTCTTTCTAATCATGATTACTGCAGCGAAAAAACTCATACCAAAACACTGGAAATCCCAAACAATCCCCTCCCTGGAGGAGTGGAGGCTTTCGGTCTCCAACCTCCTCACACTGGAAAGATATCATTACCTAAAGATACACCAACTTGAGATTCATGAAATGATGCTTGCATGCTGGCGGAGAGAGATTTAATTTTTTTTTTTTTTCTTCTCCCCCTGAACTTTGGTTCTCTGTTTCTCCCCCTTCCTCATATGCTTACTGATCTTTCTTCCATCTCCTCCCTTTTTCCTCCTAAACTTCCTTAACTGCAAAAGGAAAAAAAGAAAAAACTTTAATCCCTACATGAGAATAGGTCTTAATTATAAATTTAAATTTCGAAATTGTGTTAAATTTTTCTCATGTTCAATTCACTTTCAAAGGAATAGACAATTATGGTATGTAAGGTACGGAATATGGTATTTAAAGCCTATTATTATTACATATATTGTCACAGCTCTATCATATGTTCTAAGTTATGACTGTCAAATTTGTAACCTTATTGTCTGTTTATATATCTCAATAAAAAATATTTAAAAAAAATAAAAAAAAAGAGTGCTTGAGTCCCTGTCTTTTTTATGATAGTGTGTATACACACTGTCAGGTCTTTCTTTTTAAAGGTATAATATTATTATTAAAGGGCCACTAAACACTACTTTAATGCTAGATAGAATGAAGCTTTCAAAGTAAAGAATAGTCTGAGAATAACATGTAGATGTATTTTTTAAAGTTTCATTAGTTGTTTAAATAGTGAGAAAATAAGTTTAAAGTTTTTGTGTCTATAAAACAATGGGAGCTGCCATGTTGTAACTTAGGTTACTTTCTCTGCTGTGGCCAATTAGGGACAGTTATAAATAGGTCACTAGAGTGTGCAGCCAATGGCTGTGTGGAATAGAACAGTGCTCAGCACTTCCATTTCTATCAGGAACTGAAAAGCTCACAATTTCTAAATGGAATTACAGGAAAAGGGGACAAAATAAATATTGAAAGTATATTGCAGAGTTTTCTTATAAATATGATTCATCATTTTATATTACCATCTCAAAGTGTTTAATGTCCCTTTAAGGGTCTGCACCATTGCTTTTTGAAAAGTGATATAATTCTATATTAACCCTTTAGCTGCTAAGCCATTTCCCACCTGTGTGCTAAGCTGGTTTTGAGCGTTTTGTTGCAGTTCACATTCACACACTTTTAGATGTTGTTTTTGTGTGAATAATCTATACAAACTATATATTTTTTTCAGCAGACTCTGCAAATTCAAAATATATCATTATTACAGAAGAAATGAGAGAGTAGTATATACCACTTATAAACCTCACGGTGCCTCCCTCTTAACAAATTATATCTTACTAAAAAGGAGAGAGAAAAATATTAGAGAATACAATAATCCTCTAAAAAAGAAAGGGAATAAAAACGGCACACATATGAGGTGAATTCAACAATTTATTAAACTCATATAGCATTTACAAAAGAAGTTTGCCCAAACATGCCCTGCCATCTCAAAAATAGAGCAGAAACATGCAACCACACCACTATATACAAATTAAAACCAGAACTACATCTCATATCAATATAATACAAGCCTGTATCATTAAATCACACAATTAGTACCATTTCCTGTATCGGATAGCTATAAAATCCAAAACAGGTAGAGCTCTAATATATCACTTATACATGCAGAGGTAAAGTAACACCACACAGCTTCATAAATATGTGATATATATATATATATATATATATATATATATATATATATATATTCTATATCAGTCGCATATAGCAAAGTACAGGTAATAAAACATCAAATGAATTGTATCTAGCATCACAGGCATACATAGCCTTGCTTGAACAAACGGCAGGATACAATACAGATGAAATAATCCTCTTATAAATCCAATTTATAATAACCTTTGATCACAGAGTAAATGTATACAGTTTGGAACAAGACAGAGAAACATATACATATACACGATCAAGCAAGCAAATATAAAGTTCATGCAATGCTAACAAAAGTTCATTCACCTCCTCCCTATGATGAATATAGAAATGGGAGGGGTCAGCCTCCAAAAATCACCTGATTGGACAGGCCGTGCTGTTAGCAAGACAAAGCAATCTTCATACTGAATACAATGGCCTCTAGTTATCAAGCCGTCAACCTCAAATACGCTGGAATTCCGCAGCGTATTTGTGGCGAGGCTGATTCGCCTTAGTTATCAAGCCCTACACACCGGCAAAAGTAGAATTTAGTGACGTAAGCTTCGATCTGCCGGACTCAGTCCGACACAGATCGATTCTTACGTCACTCCAGATGTTCCGCACACAAGTTCGGCACAATCTGACTACTTTTGCTAGTTATCAAATAACTAGCAGGTACGCTCTGCACTTTTCCGGCCCAGCGTACCTGGTTTTCAATCAATGGGAGTCTGACCATAGCGAAAGCTCAAGTTTGCTGCTGCCCGACATCCCATTGATTCCTATGGAAGCTGTCTGCACCTAACACCCTAACATGTACCCTGAGTCTAAACACCCCTAATCTGCCCCCCTACACCGCCGTAACTAAATAAATGTATTACCCCCTAAACCGCCGCCCCCGGAGCCCACCGCCACTCTAATAAACTGATTAACCCCTAAACCGCCGCTCCCGGACCCAGCAGCCACTACAATAAATATGTTAACCCCTAAACCGCTGCTCCCGGACCCCGCCGCCACCTACATAATACCTATTAACCCCTATCCTGCCCCCCCTACACCGCCACCACTATAATAAAATTATTAACCCCTAAACCTAAGTCTAACCCTAACACCCCCCTAACTTAAATATTAATTAAATACATCTAAATATTATAACTCTTATTAACTAAATTAATCCTATTTAAAACGAAATACTTACCTTTAAAATAAACCCTAATATAGCTACAATATAAATAATAATTATATTGTAGCTATCTTAGGATTTATTTTTATTTTATAGGCGAATTTCAATTTATTTTAACTAGGTACAATAGCTATTAAATAGTTATTAACTATTTAATAGCTACCTAGTTAAAATAAAGAGAAATTTACCTGTAAAATAAAAACTAACCTAAGTTACAATTACACCTAACACTACACTATACTTAAATAAATTATTCCTATTTAAAACTAAATACTTACCTGTAAAATAAATCCTAATGGCTAGATTTAGAGTTGGGCGGTAGCCGTCAAAACCAGCGTTAGAGGCTCCTAACGCTGGTTTTTACCGCCCTCTGGTATTTGGAGCCAGTCATTTCATTAAAGGATCTAACGCTCACTTTCCAGCCGCGACTTTTCCATACCGCAGATCCCCTTACGTCAATTGCGTATCCTATCTTTTCAATGGGATCTTTCTAACGCCGGTATTTAGAGTCGTGGCTGAAGTGAGCGTTAGGAATCTAACGACAAAACTCCAGCTGCAGAAAAAAGTCAGTAGTTAAGAGCTTTCTGGGCTAACGCCGGTTTATAAAGCTCTTAACTACTGTGCTCTAAAGTACACTAACACCCATAAACTACCTATGCACCCCTAAACCGAGGTCCCCCCACATCGCCGCCACTATATTTAAATTTTTTAACCCCTAATCTGCCGCTCCGTACACTGCCGCCACTTACGTTATCCCTATGTACCCCTAATCTGCTGCCCCTAACACCGCCGACCCCTATATTATATTTATTAACCCCTAATCTGCCCCCCACAACGTCGCCGCCAGCTACCTACAATAATTAACCCCTAATCTGCCGACCGGAGCTCACCGCTAGTATAATAAATGTATTAACCCCTAATCCGCCTCACTCCCGCCTCAATAACCCTATAATAAATAGTATTAACCCCTAATCTGCCCTCCCTAACATCGCCGACAGCTAACTTCAAGTATTAACCCCTAATCTGCTGACCGGAGCTCACCGCTACTCTAATAAATGGATTAACCCCTAAAGCTAAGTCTAACCCTAACACCCCCCTAAGTTAAATATAATTTAAATCTAACGAAATAAATTAACTCTTATTATATAAATTATTCCCATTTAAAGCTAAATACTTACCTGTAAAATAAATCCTAATATAGCTACAATATAAATTATAATTATATTGTACCTATTTTAGGATTAATATTTATTTTACAGGCAACTTTGTAATTATTTTAAACAGGTACAATAACTATTAAATAGTTAATAACTATTTAATAGCTAAAATAGTTAAAATAATTACAAAATTACCTGTAAAATAAATCCTAACCTAAGTTACGATTAAACCTAACACTACATTATCAATAAATAAATTAAATAAACTACCTACAATTATCTACAATTAAACCTAACACTACACTATCAATAAATTCATTAAATACAATACCTACAAATAACTACAATTAAACCTAACACTACACTATGAATAAATAAATTAAATAAAATACCTACAAATAAATACAATTAAATAAACTAACTAAAGTACAAAAAATAAAAAAAAATTTACAAACATTAGAAAAAAATTACAACAATTTTAAACTAATTACACCTACTCTAAGCCCCCTAATAAAATAACAAAGACCCCCAAAATAAAAAAATGCCCTACCCTATTCTAAATTACAAAAGTTCAAAGCTCTTTTACCTTACCAGCCCTTAAAAGGGCCCTTTGCGGGGCATGCCCCAAAGAATTCAGCTCTTTTGCCTGTAAAAAAAAAAATACAATACCCCCCCAACATTACAACCCACCACCCACATACCCCTAATCTAACCCAAACCCCCCTTAAATAAACCTAACACTAAGCCCCTGAAGATCTTCCTACCTTGTCTTCACCATGCCAGGTATCACGATCGTTCCAGGCTCCGAAATCTTCATCCAAGCCCAAGCGGGGGCTAGACATCCATCATCCAGCTGAAGTCTTCTATCAAGCGACGGCTGAAGAGGTCCAGAAGAGGCTCCAAAGTCTTCATCCTATCCGGGCAGAAGAGTAGATCTGGACCGGCAACCATCTTCTTCCAAGCGGCATCTTCTATCTTCATCCGATGACGACCGGCTCCATCTTGAAGACCTCCACCGCGGATCCATCCTCTTCTTCCGACGACTTCCCGACGAATGACGGTTCCTTTAAGGGACGTCATCCAAGATGGCGTCCCTCGAATTCCGATTGGCTGATAGGATTCTATCAGCCAATCAGAATTAAGGTAGGAAAATTCTGATTGGCTGATGGAATCAGCCAATCAGAATCAAGTTCAATCCGATTGGCTGATCCGATCAGCCAATCAGATTGAGCTCGCATTCTATTGGCTGATCGGAACAGCCAATAGAATGCGAGCTCAATCTGATTGAGTCCCTTAAAGGAACCGTCATTCGTCGGGAAGTCGTCGGAAGAAGAGGATGGATCCGCGGTGGAGGTCTTCAAGATGGAGCCGGTCGTCATCGGATGAAGATAGAAGATGCCGCTTGGAAGAAGATGGTTGCCGGTCCAGATCTACTCTTCTGCCCGGATAGGATGAAGACTTTGGAGCCTCTTCTGGACCTCTTCAGCCGTCGCTTGATAGAAGACTTCAGCCGGATGATGGATGTCTAGCCCCCGCTTGGGCTTAAATGAAGATTTCGGAGCCTGGAACGATCGGTGATACCTGGCATGGTGAAGACAAGGTAGGAAGATCTTCAGGGGCTTAGTGTTAGGTTTATTTAAGGGGGGTTTGGGTTAGATTAGGGGTATGTGGGTGGTGGGTTGTAATGTTGGGGGGGGGGTATTGTATGTTTTTTTTTTTACAGGCAAAAGAGCTGAATTCTTTGGGGCATGCCCCGCAAAGGGCCCTTTTAAGGGCTGGTAAGGTAAAAGAGCTTTGAACTTTTGTAATTTAGAATAGGGTAGGGCATTTTTTTATTGTGGGGGTCTTTGTTATTTTATTAGGGGGCTTAGAGTAGGTGTAATTAGTTTAAAATTGTTGTAATTTTTTTCTAATGTTTGTAAATATTTTTTTATTTTTTGTAACTTAGTTCTTTTTTATTTTTTGTACTTTAGTTAGTTTATTTAATTGTATTTATTTGTAGGAATTGTATTTAATTTATTTATTGATAGTGTAGTGTTAGGTTTAATTGTAACTTAGGTTAGGATTTATTTTACAGGTAATTTTGTAATTATTTTAACTAGGTAACTATTAAATAGTTATTAACTATTTAATAGCTGTTGTACCTGGTTAAAATAATTACAAAGTTGCCTGTAAAATAAATATTAATCCTAAAATAGCTACAATATAGTTATAATTTATATTGTAGCTATATTAGGGTTTATTTTACAGGTAAGTATTTAGCTTTAAATAGGAATAATTTATTTAATAAGAGTTAATTTATTTCGTTAGATTTAAATTATATTTAATTTAGGGGGGTGTTAGGGTTAAAGTTAGACTTAGCTTTAGGGGTTAATAAATTTATTAGAGTAGCGGTGAGCTCCTGTCGGCAGATTAGGGGTTAATACTTGAAGTTAGGTGTCGGCAATGTTAGGGAGGGCAGATTAGGGGTTAATACTATTTATTATAGGGTTATTGAGGCAGGAGTGAGGCGGATTAGGGGTTAATACATTTATTATAGTAGCGCTCAGGTCCGGTCGGCAGATTAGGGGTTAATAAGTGTAGTTAGGTGGAGGCGACGTTGGGGGCGGCAGATTAGGGGTTAATAAATATAATATAGGGGTCGGCGATGTTAGGGCAGCAGATTAGGGGTACATAGGGATAATGTAGGTGGCGGGGGTGTACGGAGCGGCAGATTAGGGGTTAAAAATAATATGCAGGGGTCAGCGATAACGGGGGCGGCAGATTAGGGGTTAATAAGTGTAAGGTTAGGGGTGTTTAGACTCGGGGTACATGTTAGAGTGTTAGGTGCAGACGTAGGAAGTGTTTCCCCATAGGAAACAATGGGGCTGCGTTAGGAGCTGAATGCGGCTTTTTTGCAGGTGTTAGGTTTTTTTTCAGCTCAAACAGCCCCATTGTTTTCTAAGGGGGAATCGTGCACGAGCACGTTTTTGAAGCTGGCCGCGTCAGTAAGCACCCCTGGTATCGAGAGTTGCAGTGGCGTTAAATTATGCTCTACGCTCCCTTTTTGGAGCCTAACGCACTGAAAACCCAGCCATTCTGTGAACTCTAAATACCAGCGGTATTTAAAAGGTGCGGGGGAAAAAAAGCACGCGTAGCTAACGCACCCCTTTGGCCGCCAAACTCTAAATCTAGCCGTAAGATAGCTACAATGTAATTAATAATTACATTGTAGTTCTTTTAGGATTTATATTTATTTTACAGGTAACTTTGTATTTATTTTAACTAGGTACAATAGTTATTAAATAGGTATTAACTATTTAATAACTACCTAGCTAAAAGAAATACAAAATTACCTGTAAAATAAATCCTAACCTAAGTTACAATTAAACCTAACACTACACTATCATTAAATTAATTAAATAAATTAGCTACAAATAACTACAATTAAATAAACTAACTAAAGTACAAAAAATAAAAAAAACCAAGTTACAAAAAATAAAGAAAAATAAGTTACAAACATTTAAAAAATATTACAACAATTTTAAGCTAATTACACCTAATCTAAGCCCCCTAATAAAATAACAAAGCCCCCCAAAATAAAAAAAATGCCCTACCCTATTCTACATTAAAAAGTTAACAGCTCTATTACCTTACCAGCCCTTAAAAGGGCCTTTTGCGGAGCATGCCACCAAAGAAATCAGCTCTTTTGCCTGTAAGAAAAAAATTACAACCCCCCCAACATTAAAACCCACCACCCACATACCCCTACTCTAACCCAAACCCCCCTTAAATAAACCTAACACTACCCCCCTGAAGATCATCCTACCTTTAGCCGTCTTCAGCCAGCCGACCACCGATGGAACAGAAGAGGACATCCGCAGCGGCCAAAGTCATCATCCAAGGGGTGCTGAAGAAGTCTTCCATCCGATTGAAGTCATTATCCAAGGGGCGCTGAAGAAGACTTCCATCCGATTGAAGTCATCATCCAAGGGGCGCTGAAGAAGTCTTCCATCCGATTGAAGTCATCATCCAGGCGGCGTCTTCAATCTTTATCCATGCGGAGCGGAGCCATCTTCAGACGAGCCGACGCGGAGCCATCCTCTTCTACCGACGGACTAACGACGAATAACGGTTCCTTTAAGTGACGTCATCCAAGACGGCGTCCCTCAAATTCCGATTGGCTGATAGGATTCTATCAGCCAATCGGAATTAAGGTAGGAAAAATCTGGCTGATTTAATCAGCCAATAAGATTGAAGTTCAATCTGATTGGCTGATCTAATCAGCCAATCAGATTGAGCTCGCATTCTATTGGCTGATCGGAACAGCGAATAGAATGCAAGCTCAATCTGATTGGCTGATTAAATCTTATCAGCCAATCGGAATTCGAGGGACGCCATCTTGGATGACGTCACTTAAAGGAACGGTCATTCGTCGTTAGTCTGTCGGTAGAAGAGGATGGCTCCGCGTTGGCTCGTCTTAAGATGGCAGATTGAAGACGCCGCCTGGATGATGACTTCAATCGGATGGAAGACTTCTTCAGCGCCCCTTGGATGATGACTTCAATCAGATGGAAGACTTCTTCAGCGCCCCTTGGATGATGACTTTGGCCGCTGCGGATGTCCTCTTCTGTTCCATCGATGGTCGGCTGGCTGAAGACGGCTAAAGGTAGGATGATCTTCAGGGGGGTAGTGTTAGGTTTATTTAAGGGGGGTTTAGGTTAGAGTAGGGGTATGTGGTTGGTGGGTTTTAATGTTGGGGGGGTTGTAATTTTTTTTTACAGGCAAAAGAGCTGATTTCTTTGGGGCATGCCCCTCAAAAGGCCCTTTTAAGGTAATAGAGCTTTTAACTTTTTAATGTAGAATAGGGTAGGGCATTTTTTTTATTTTGGTGGGCTTTGTTATTTTATTAGGGGGCTTTGATTAGGTGTAATTAGCTTAAAATTGTTGTAATATTTTTGAAATGTTTGTAACTTATTTTTCTTTATTTTTTGTACTTTAGTTAGTTTATTTAATTGTATTTAATTGTATTTATTTGTAGGTAATTTTTTAAATTAATTTAATGATAGTGTAGTGTTAGGTTTAATTGTAACTTAGGTTAGGATTTATTTTACAGGTAATTTTGTATTTCTTTTAGCTAGGTAGTTATTAAATAGTTAATAACTATTTAATAACTATTCTAACTAGCTAAAATAAATACAAAGTTACCTGTAAAATAAATATAAATCCTAAAATAGCTACAATTATTAATTACATTTTAGCTATATTAGGGTTTATTTTACAGGTAAGTATTTAGTTTTAAATAGGAATAATTTATTTAAGTATAGTGTAGTGTTAGGTGTAATTGTAACTTAGGTTAGTTTTTATTTTACAGGTAAATTTCTCTTTATTTTAGCTAGGTAGCTATTAAATAGTTATTAACCTAGTTAAAATAAATTGAAATTTTTTGCCTGTAAAATTAAAATAAATCCTAAGATAGCTACAATATAATTATTATTTATATTGTAGCTATATTAGGGTTTATTTTAAAGGTAAGTATTTAGTTTTAAACAGGATTAATTTAGTTAATAAGAGTTATAATATTTAGATGTATTTAATTAATATTTAAGTTAGGTGGGTGTTAGGGTTAGGGTTAGACTTAGGTTTAGGGGTTAATAATTTTATTATAGTAGCGGCGGTATAGGGGGGGCAGGATAGGGGTTAATCAATTTATTATAGGTGGCGACGGTGTAGGGGGGGCAGATTAGGGGTTAATAAGTTTAATATAGGTGGCGGCGGGGTCCGGGACCGGCGGCTTAAGGGTTAATACATTTATTTAGTTGCGGCGGGGTCCGGGATTGGCAGGATAGGGGTTAATACATTTATTATAGGTGGCGGCGGTATAGGGGGGGCAGGATAGGGGGTACTAGGTATAATGTAGGTGGCGGTGGGGGTTAATACATTTATTATTGTTGCGGCGGTGTCCGGGAGAGGCGGTTTAGGGGTTAATAACTTTATTTAGTTGCGGGGGGCTCCGGGGGCGCCGGTATAGGGGGTAGAACAGTGTAGTTTAGTGTGAGTGCTTAGTGACAGGGGTATCAATAAAGCTGGGAAAAAGCCGAAGAGCAGCGGGATCGGATGAGTGATAACTATCACAGTCCGCTGCTCATCGCCCCGTACTTGGTGCGTGGCTTTTTGACAGCTTTATTGATAACTTTGGAGAGCGTATTCAGGTCCGCGGCGGCGATGGTAGGCGAGCTTAGGCGGGCGTATTGGGGCCGGCGATGGCAGGTGAGTAGACACGTTGATAACCAGACGCCACTGTATCCGTTTGAATCAAAAGATATACTTTTAAGCAAATGATTGCAACTTTTAGGCATGTGTGGGATACTTATCTGATCTTACCATAGATGTACCAAGCAGGCCATTCTGCTACACCATGTGTTCACACAGATAATAAACAACGCCTCACACTGGATATTTTGTTTGCAAATGCAGAAATCTTCGTAATGGATATTATATACCCGTTCTTAACAAGAGATGTACCTTAGGCAGCAAATTGCATAGTGAGCATATACAAAGTATACAGGTGATCTTACCACAGATGTACCAAACTTTATATAGCAAGCTATCCGTTCCACTCCACTTTATATTCACACATGTAGTGAGCCACGCCTCACACTTAGTACTTTGTATGCTTTCTTACCAAGATGTACCAATAACGTGCTATAAAAGCAATAATCCACATCAAAGATTGTATTTTCGTGCATGCATAGGGTATAGCATAGATCTTACCATAGATGTACCATTCATCCTATGTCATGCAGTTACAGCATTCACCACGCTGAGCTCAGTGCATCTGGTCTCTCCATAGGTGCATCCAATCAGCAGGATAACACCTCTAGACCTGCAAATCACAAACTGTGCAATCTTACCACAGATGTCCTATTTGGAGCACAGCAGTGTATCAGCTTTGTTAACTTAATGCAGAGTTGCTCACACTGTTACAAACCAATGATAACAGGTAGTAAAAAATGAGAGTAGTTCACACATAGAATATCATGAAGTATAGTCGACTCTTCTCCATGATAAAACACACACAAGTGCCAACGCACGTTTCACCCCCACAGTAACGTGTTTCAGGGGCTCATCAGGGATTTTATAGCTATCCGATACAGGAAATGGTACTAATTGTGTGATTTAATGATACAGGCCTGTATTATATTGATATGAGATGTAATTCTGGTTTTAATTTGTATATAGTGGTGTGGTTGCATGTTTCTGCTCTATTTTTGAGATGGCAGGGCATGTTTGGGCACACTTCTTTTGTAAATGCTATATGAGTTTAATAAATTGTTGAATTCACCTCATATGTGTGCCGTTTTTATTCCCTTTCTTTTTTAGAGGATTATTGTATTCTCTAATATTTTTCTCTCTCCTTTTTAGGAAGATATATCATTATTATATGTGTATTTGTTATCATGTTTGAAAAATAAAGCAAAACATTTAGAAAAAAGCGTATATTTTTACTCCTGACTCAATACTTCACTGTATGCAATTTTATTTTTTATAAATTCTATCATCAAAACCTGTTTGGATAAATATTTGTAGTAGATAACCTGTATAAAATAAGTAAAATTAATAAAATTAGTAAAATAAATTTAGAACAATTCACTGTGTTTTTCTACTATTTTATTGCCGGGATGTCAATTTAGTATATAATCAAAAACAGTCGGCTAGATTACGAGTTTTGCGTTATGAGGGGTGTGGTACTAACTTGCACGTTATTGTCACCGCTCACTTACCTACAGTGCTGGTATTACAGGTTTTTTATAAACCCGGCGTTAAAAGGCAAGAAGTGAGCGTAGAGTAAAATTGAGCTCCATACCGCACTCCAATAACAGCGCTGCTTAAGTCAGCGGTGAGCTGGTTGTACGTACTCGTGCACGATTTCCCCATAGACATCAATGGGGAGAGCCGGCTAAAAAAAGCCTAACACCTGCAAAAAAGCAGCTTTAAAGCTCCGTAATGCAGCCCCATTGATTCCTATGGGGAAAGAAAATTTATGTTTACACCTAACACCCTAACATGAACCCTGAGTCTAAACACCCCTAATCTTACACTTATTAACCCCTAATCTGCCGCTCCCAACATCGCCGACACCTACATTATATTTATTTACCCCTAATCTGCCGCTCCGGACATCGCCGACACCTACATTATATTTTTTTAACCCCAATCTGCTAACTAATAGTTACATTGTAGCTAGCTTAGGTTTTATTTTTATTTCACAGGCAAGTTTGTATTTATTTTAACTAGATAGAATAGTTACTAAATAGTTATTAACTATTTAATAACTACCTAGCTAAAATAAATACAAATTTACCTGTAAAATAAAACCTAACCTAAGTTACATTAACACCTAACCCTACACTACAATTAAATAAATTACCTAAATTAAATACAATGAACTAAATTAAATACAATGACCTAAATTACAAAAAAACAAAACAAATTACAAGATATTTAAACTAATTACACCTAATCTAATAGCCCTATCAAAATAAAAAAGCCCCCCCAAAATAAAAAAAACCCTAGCCTAAACTAAACTACCAATAGCCCTTAAAAGGGCATTGCCCCAAAGAAATCAGCTCTTTTACCTGAAAAACAAAAATACAAACAACTGTAAAACCCACCACTCACACAATCAACCCCCCAAATAAAACCCTATATAAAAAAACCTAAGCTCCCCAATTGCCCTGAAAAGGGCATTTGTATGGGCATTGCCCTTAAAAGGGCATTTAGCTCTAATGCGGCCCAAACCCTAACCTGAAACTAAAACCCACCCTATTGGCTGATTAGAACAGCCAATAGAATGCCAGCTCAATTCCGATTGGCTGATAGAATTCTATCTGCCAATCGGAATCTAAGGGACGCCATCTTGGATGACGTCACTTAAAGAAACATTCATTCGGGAAGAAGACTTCGTTGGAAGAGGATGCTCCGCGCCGGATGTCTTGAAGATGGAGCCACTCACTTTTTGGCCTAATAAAAAAAGCTTGTAATACCGGCGCAATGGAAGTCCCAATTTGCGTAAGTTGATTTGCGGTAAGGCCAAAAAAGGGTGCGGGACAGCTGTACCTACAAGACTCGTAATAGCAGCGGTAGTAAAAAAGCAGCGTTATGAGGCTTAACGCTGCTTTTTTACTTATAACGCAAAACTCGTAATCTAGCCAAGTGTTTTAAATTTAATATTCTGTTACTGGCATTTAAACAGTTCTAGCCACAGGGGAGTTAAGATATGGCAACTAGTATAAACTATACATTTCTCCTGTTAAGTGTAGTCAGTCCACGGGTCATCCATTACTTATGGAATATATCTCTTCCTAACAGGAAACTGCAAGAGAATCACCCAGCAGAGCCGCTATATAGCTCCTCCCCTCACATATCATATTCAGTCATTCTCTTGCAGCCTAACTAAAAGGACACTGTGAGAGATCTGTGGTGTTTTTTAACTTAGTTTATTTCTACAATCAAAAGTTTGTTATTTTAAATGGCACCGGAGTGTGCTGTTTATTCTCAGGCAGCATTAGAAGAAGAATCTGCCTGTGTATTTCTATGATCTTAGCAGACGTAACTAAGATCCACTGGCTGTTCTCATCTGAGGAAAAGTGAGGTAACTTCAGAGAAGGGGAATAGCATGCAGGGCCCCCCTGCAACAAATGAGGTATGTGCAGTAAATTATTTTCTGAGGAATGGAATTGACTGAGAAAATACTGCTGATACCATTGTAAAGTAAGTTCAGCCTTAAATGCAGTGATAGCGACTGGTATCAGGCTGATGTGTGTGTGTGTGTGTACACTGAATGTTTTTTTCTAAGGAATGGAATTGACTCTGAAAATACTGTTAATACTGAAACAATGTATGAGCCTTAACTGCAGTAAAAGCGACTGGTAGCAGGCTTATTAATAATAATACATAGTTTTCAAATGTATGTTTAAAACGTTTACTGGCATGTTAATCGTTTTTTGTGAGGTACTTGGTGATAAAACTTATTGGGGCATGATTTTTACCACATGGCCATTTTTGTTTTCTGCATAGAAACAGTTTCTGAGCTTCCCCACTGTTGTAATATGAGTGGGAGGGGCCTATTTTAGCGCTTTTTTGCGCAGTAAAAATTCAGTCACAATCTGTCTACTTCATCCTCCATGATCCAGATCGTCTCTAGAGAGCTCAGGGGTCTTCAAAATCCATTTTGAGGGAGGTAATCAGTCACAGCAGATCTGTGACAGTGTGTTTGACTGTGATAAAAACGTTAATTTTATAATTGTTATCCGTTTTTGGGTATTAAGGGGTTAATCATCCATTTGCTGGTGGGTGCAATCCTTTGCTAACTTAATACATTTACTGTGAAAATTTGGTTGCTATAACTATTTTGGTCATTGTTATTTCAACTGTGTCAGTTTTTTTGTGCTTCTTAAAGGCACAGTAGCGCTTTTTATATTGCTTGTGAATTTATTTTGAAAAGTATTTCCAAGTTTGCTAGTCTCATTGCTAGTTTGTTTAAACATGTCTGACTCAGATGAATCTCTTTGTTCACTATGTTTAAAGGCCAATGTGGAGCCCAATAGAAATTTGTGTACTAATTGCATTGATGCTACTTTAAATAAAAGTCAATCTTTACATGTAAAGAAATTATCACCAGACAACGAGGGGGAAGTTATGCCGACTAACTCTCCTCACGTGTCAGTACCTTCGCCTCCCGCTCAGGAGGTGCGTGATTTTGTGGCGCCAAGTACATCAGGGAGGCCCTTACAAATCACATTGCAAGACATGGCTACTGTTATGACAGAAGTATTATCTAAATTGCCAGAATTAAGAGGCAAGCGCGATAGCTCTGGGTTAAGGACAGAGCGCGCGGATGAGATGAGAGCCATGTGAGATACTGCGTCACAGTTTGCAGAACGTGAAGACGGAGAGCTTCATTCTGTGGGTGACGGATCTGATCCAGGGAGACTGGATTCAGAGATTTCCAATTTTAAATTTAAGCTAGAGAACCTCCGCACATTGCTAGGGGAGGTATTTGCGGCTCTGAATGATTGTAACACGGTTGCAATTCCAGAGAAATTATGTAGGTTGGATAGATACTATGCGGTACCGGTGTGTACTGACGTATTTCCTATACCAAAAAGGCTTACAGAGATTATTAGCAAGGAGTGGGATAGACCTGGTGTGCCTTTTACCCCTCCTCCCATATTTAGGAAAATGTTTCCTATTGACGCCACCACACGAGACTTATGGCAGACGGTCCCTAAGGTGGAGGGAGAAGTTTCTACTTTAGCTAAGCGTACCACTATCCCGGTGGAGGATAGTTGTGCCTTTTCAGATCCAATGGATAAAAAATTAGAGGGTTACCTTAAGAAAATGTTTGTTCAACAAGGTTTTATTTTACAGCCCCTTGCATGCATTGCGCCTGTCACTGCTGCGGCAGCATTCTGGTTTGAGTCTCTGGAAGAGGCCATTCGCTCAGCTCCATTGGATGAAATAATGAACAAGCTTAAAACACTTAAGCTAGCTAACGCATTTGTTTCTGATGCTGTTGTGCATTTAACCAAGCTTACGGCTAAGAACTCCGGATTCGCCATCCAAGCGCGCAGAGCGCTATGGCTTAAATCCTGGTCAGCTGACGTGACTTCTAAATCTAAATTGCTTAATATTCCTTTCAAAGGGCAGACCTTATTCGGGCCCGGCTTGAAAGAAATTATTGCTGACATTACGGGAGGTAAGGGCCATGCTCTACCTCAGGACAGGGCCAGATCAAAGGCCAAACAGTCTAATTTTCGTGCCTTTCGTAACTTCAAGGCAGGAGCAGCATCAACTTCCTCCGCTCCAAAACAGGAAGGAGCTGTTGCTCGTTACAGGCAGGGCTGGAAAGTTAACCAGTCCTGGAACAGGGGCAAGCAGACCAAGAAACCTGCTGCTGCCCCCAAGACAGCATGAAGAGAGGGCCCCCTATCCGGAAACGGATCTAGTGGGGGGCAGACTTTCTCTCTTCGCCCAGGCTTGGGCAAGAGATGTCCAGGATCCCTGGGCGTTGGAGATCATATCTCAGGGATATCTCCTGGACTTCAAAACTTCTCCTCCACGGGGGAGATTTCATCTTTCAAGGTTATCAGCAAACCAAACAAAGAAAGAGGCGTTTCTACGCTGTGTACAAGACCTCTTACTAATGGGGGTAATCCACTCAGTTCCGCGGACGGAACACGGGTAGGGATTCTATTCAAATCTATTTGTGGTTCCCAAGAAAGAGGGAACCTTCAGACCAATCTTGGACTTAAAAATCCTAAACAAATTTCTAAGAGTTCCATCATTCAAAATGGAAACTATTCGAACCATCCTTCCCATGATCCAAGAGGGTCAGTACATGACCACAGTGGACTTAAAGGATGCCTACCTTCACATACCGATTCACATGGATCATTACCGGTATCTAAGATTTGCCTTCCTAGACAGGCATTACCAGTTTGTAGCTCTTCCCTTCGGATTAGCTACGGCTCCAAGAATCTTTACAAAAATTCTAGGCTCACTTCTGGCGGTACTAAGACCGCGAGGCATAGCGGTGACTCCGTACCTAGATGACATTCTGATACAAGCGTCAAGTTTTCAAACTGCCAAGTCTCATACAGAGATAGTTCTGGCATTTCTGAGGTCGCATGGGTGGAAGGTGAACGTGGAAAAGAGTTCTCTATTACCACTTACAAGAGTTCCCTTTCTAGGGACTCTTATAGATTCTGTAGAGATGAAAATTTACCTGACAGAGGCCAGGTTATTAAAACTTCTAAATGCTTGCCGTGTCCTTCACTCCATTCCACACCCGTCAGTAGCTCAGTGCATGGAATTAATCGGCTTAATGGTAGCGGCAATGGACATAGTACCATTTGCGCGCCTGCATCTCAGACCGCTGCAATTGTGCATGCTAAATCAGTGGAACGGGGATTACTCAGATTTGTCCCCTCTTCTAAATCTGGATCAAGAGATCAGAGATTCTCTTCTATGGTGGCTTTCTCGGCCACATCTGTCCAAGGGGATGACCTTTCGCAGGCCAGATTGGACGATTGTAACAACAGACGCCAGCCTTCTAGGCTGGGGCGCAGTCTGGAATTCCCTGAAAGCTCAGGGATTATGGACTCAGGAGGAGAAACTCCTCCCAATAAATATTCTGGAATTAAGAGCAATATTCAATGCTCTCCTAGCTTGGCCTCAGTTAGCAACTCTGAGGTTCATCAGATTTCAGTCGGACAACATCACGACTGTGGCTTACATCAACCATCAAGGGGGAACCAGAAGTTCCCTAGCGATGTTGGAAGTCTCAAAGATAATTCGCTGGGCAGAGTCTCACTCTTGCCACCTGTCAGCGATCTACATCCCAGGCGTGGAGAACTGGGAGGAGGATTTTCTAAGTCGCCAGACTTTTCATCCGGGGGAGTGGGAACTTCATCCGGAGGTCTTTGCTCAACTGATTCATCGTTGGGGCAAACCAGATCTGGATCTCATGGCGTCTCGTCAGAACGCCAAGCTTCCTTATTACGGATCCAGGTCCAGGGACCCGGGAGCGGTGCTGATAGATGCTCTAACAGCCCCTTGGATCTTCAACATGGCTTATGTGTTTCCACCATTCCCGATGCTTCCTCGTTTGATTGCCAAGATCAAACAGGAGAGAGCTTCGGTGATTCTGATAGCGCCTGCGTGGCCACGCAGGACTTGGTATGCAGACCTAGTGGACATGTCGTCCTGTCCACCGTGGTCTCTACCTCTGAGACAGGACCTTCTAATTCAGGGTCCTTTCAACCATCCAAATCTAATTTCTCTGAGGCTGACTGCATGGAGATTGAACGCTTGATTCTATCAAAGCGTGGCTTCTCGGAGTCGGTTATTGATACCTTAATACAGGCTAGGAAGCCTGTTACCAGAAAGATTTACCATAAGATATGGCGTAAATATTTGTATTGGTGCGAATCCAAGAGTTACTCATGGAGTAAGGTTAGGATTCCTAGAATATTGTCCTTTCTACAAGAGGGTTTAGAAAAGGGCTTATCTGCTAGTTTGTTAAAGGGACAGATTTCTGCTCTGTCTATTCTTCTACACAAACGTCTGGCTGAAGTTCCAGACGTTCAGGCTTTCTGTCAGGCTTTAACTAGGATTAAGCCTGTGTTTAAGACTGTTGCTCCGCCGTGGAGCTTAAACTTAGTTCTTAATGTTCTTCAAGGCGTTCCATTTGAACCCCTTCATTCCATTGATATCAAGCTGTTATCTTGGAAAGTTCTGTTTTTGATGGCTATTTCCTCGGCTCGAAGAGTCTCTGAGTTATCTGCCTTACATTGTGATTCTCCTTATCTGATTTTTCATTCAGACAAGGTAGTCCTGCGTACTAAACCTGGGTTCTTACCTAAGGTAGTTACTAACAGGAATATCAATCAAGAGATTGTTGTTCCATCATTGTGTCCTAACCCTTCTTCAAAGAAGGAACGACTTTTGCATAATCTGGACGTAGTCCGTGCTCTGAAATTCTATTTGCAGGCAACTAAAGATTTTCGTCAAACTTCATCCCTGTTTGTCGTTTACTCTGGACAGAGAAGAGGTCAAAGGGCTTCGGCTACCTCTCTCTCCTTTTGGCTTCGTAGCATAATACGCTTAGCCTATGAGACTGCTGGACAGCAGCCTCCTGAAAGGATTACAGCTCATTCTACTAGAGCTGTGGCTTCCACCTGGGCCTTTAAAAATGAGGCCTCTGTTGAACAGATTTGCAAGGCTGCGACTTGGTCTTCGCTTCACACTTTTTCAAAATTTTACAAATTTGACACTTTTGCTTCTTCGGAGGCTATTTTTGGGAGAAAGGTACTTCAGGCAGTGGTTCCTTCTGTTTAATGTTCCTGCCTTGTCCCTCCCTTCATCCGTGTACTTTAGCTTTGGTATTGGTATTCCATAAGTAATGGATGACCCGTGGACTGACTACACTTAACAGGAGAAAACATAATTTATGCTTACCTTATAAATTCCTTTCTCCTGTAGTGTAGTCAGTCCACGGCCCGCCCTGTTTTTACGGCAGGTCTAAATTTTAATTAAACTCCAGTCACCACTGCACCCTATGGTCCCTCCTTTCTCGTCTGCTTTGGTCGAATGACTGAATATGATATGTGAGGGGAGGAGCTATATAGCAGCTCTGCTGGGTGATTCTCTTGCAGTTTCCTGTTAGGAAGAGATATATTCCATAAGTAATGGATGACCCGTGGACTGACTACACTACAGGAGAAAGGAATTTATCAGGTAAGCATAAATTATGTTTTTTAGAAACTACACTCCCAGGTCTTTCAGATGAGGGTTTATTTCTATTTATATCTCAAGACTGGAGTATGTAACAAATAAGCAAATATTGCACTTGTTTAAAAAAACAAATGTTTTCTGAGCAAAGTGCGCTGTTTAGTTATATTTTGCGCACTCTAATTTTGTGCTATATATACATGTAGCCCCTTATTTGATGCACCAAGGAGTGTACTTTCCAAAAATATGCACTTTATTTACTGTATCTTAACTTCCCAGGTGGCTACAGCTGTCTAATTGCAGACATCACCCCTAAAAATTGAAAGACAATTATTTTAGACTTTTTTTAGGCTGTCATGTCTGCAATTAAACAGCTCTAGCTACATGGGAAGTTAAAAGGGGTACATAAAGTACACATTTGTATAAAGTATACACCCCTTTGGGCATCAAATGAGGGGCTACATGTATTTCTAGCACAAAAGTGGAGTGCGTAAAAATTAACGGAATATGGTGCTTTGGTTAGAAAATATTTTTTTCTAAGTAAAGGGACATGTTCAGCTATTTCTTACGCACTCTAATTTTTGTTAGCTAGGTGATCACTCTGGTAACGCTGGTTACCACAGTGATCATTTAGCTAATATACCGTATTTTTCGCTCCATAAGACGCACCTGACCATAAGACGCACCTAGTTTTTAGAGGAGGAAAACAAGAAAAAAATATTCTAATCCTAAACCCCTAACCCTAAACCCCTAACCCTAAACCCTAACCTATTCCTTCAAGTACTAAATATATATGGTCTATTTGATTAGTAGTTACTAATTAGTTAGTACTGAGTACTCAATTTGAGAGGTTCTTTTGTAAGCAGTAACAGATGAAACATAAGTATGAGTAGTGTATATTTCTTAGATACATAGTAGTTTGTGACAGAGGGGTTAACAACAATCACCAGATGCTAAGGTTAACCCTTCTGACTTAATTTCAGCCCCTTGCTAGTTAGAAATATGGACACAGGATTCAGGTTCTAACTCAGTAGGCAATGTGTGCTCAGAGACTGATGTAGAGCTTAGGCATTGCCAGCATAGCAGTTACTGACCCATGGAGAGTAATAACAGGACGGTAGGCATTGCCAGCATAGCAGTTACTGACCCATGGAGAGTAATAACAGGACGGTAGGCATTGCCAGCATAGCAGTTACTGACCCAAGGAGAGTAATAACAGTACGGTAGGCATTGCCAGCATAGCAGTTACTGACCCAAGGAGAGTAATAACAGGACGGTAGGCATTGCCAGCATAGCAGTTACTGACCCAAGGAGAGTAATAACAGGACGGTAGGCATTGCCAGCATAGCAGTTACTGACCCAAGGAGAGTAATAACAGGACAGTAGCAATTACAGAGTAAGCAGGTAAGATTAATAGGACCTGATCTTGTTCTAGGAGTCCCAGTGGTTGTAGCATGCAGGAGCGGGTAAGACGCCGTTCTAGTTAGGCAGTGTGTGAGAGTTCCGAGATGCGGCCGTAGCTGATGACATAGTGCCGCGGTGAGAGACACAGCCAGATTCAAGAGAGCAGGAAGTAGATCAGCTGATGTGTGAGCGTACCTCTAACAAGCACTAGAGGAGAAGCGAGTAGGAATTGAGCCGGATTGGCTCAGAGATCACACACCCACAATAGCCTAAATATGCAAGCGAAAGGTCTGCATTCGCTCCATAAGACGCACAGACATTTCCCCTTACTTTTGAGGGGGAAAAAAGTGCGTCTTATGGTGCGAAAAATACGGTACTTAAATTTAAAAAAATAAATAAAAACAGGGACTAATTTATTTTAGGGAAATCTATTTTGGGGGTCTCTAGGCAAGTTTGATCTTTATTTATGTGCCTTTAGAGACCCCCTTATCATTTTTTAAATGTATTTATTTTCTAACGTTTTAATTGTTTTTACTACACTTTAAAGACTTACATCATTGGAAAGGTGAGGCGATACGGGCATCTAAGCAGCATGCCCCCATCTCTCCATAACTGTCAATTGAAAGTTGTCAATAAAGTTGTGTGATGACGTCATCGTTTCAATGCGTGATGATGTCATCACATTCCGTGTGAAGCCCAGAGCCTGCTCTTCAATATGAGGTCAAGATCGGATGGGTGGAAGGAGATGGCGGCCCTAAGGCCCCTCCTCAAGTTTAGTGAGTCCTAGCGACGGCATGGAGCCGTCGTTAGCACATGAGGGTGAAACTTAGCGACGGCACCATGCCATCGTTAGCACTCAAAGGGTTAAAATTCATTGATTGAAAGACTAATTTCTCCCTTCATTTGTGGTATACAACATGATAAAGTAATGTGATCTGATTATACCTACAAGCTCAACCCATTTTATTAGGTTGTGGCCTCAAACCACAAAATCAGCTAATTCATTTACACAAATAAACCTTTTTATACTCTGCAGCTAGTAAAAAAAGTAATGGGGAAAATTCTTTTACAGTATACTGTCCCTTTAAAGGGTCATTAAACTCAATATTTTTATTACATGATTCAGACAGAGAATACAATTTTAAACAACATTCCAATTTATTTCTATTATCTAATTTGCTTCATTCTTTATGTTTAAATATTTTTTATTATCAAATTTCTTGTTCACTTACAATACAAAAGATTTTCAACCAATTTTCCAAAGATAGAAATATTAGAATATTAGGAGATAACAATTCCAACACATCCAAATAGTATTCCCCCCAGTTCTTTCTATATATCTTAATGTACTTCAAATTTCCCAGGGAAACAATTTGGAATGTAGAGGGCCCTGCAAAAGAAATCAAATTTCAAACTTCACTAGTTGGCCACCTGTTTTTGGAATCTACTCCAGGAAGGTTGTTACAGAGTTATTATCACATGAACTCTTTACCCAATGATAAAACAAGAAAAATAGGGCAATCTGAAAGTTTCTTATCTATATTAATGATCAAATAAACATTTAGATTAAAGCAAATAACTTTTCCAAGAGCCCCTTTCAAGTGATTCGGCTCTAGGAAGGTGGGGGGGGGAGGGAAGTGGGGGAGAGAGATCCCTACTCCCAGCGATCCTCCAAAACCTACAGATATTGTCCAGATTCAATGTTTAGGGGTCAGATTGGACAACATGTTCAGATCTGGAAGGTATTGAGTTACTAATCCAGTAGTACCATATCTTCTGGAAGGAGGCCCTATTATTTAACGTATCCGCTGCAGATTCATACATAGTATAGGTATAACAGATTTTATTGTGTATTTCCGACCATGAGGGTGATCCTACCTTCCAATATTTTGCAATGCAAATCCTTGTCACTGTACATAGGATTCTAATGAACGTGTTGAGATATCTATGGAATTTATCTATGTGTTTGTGTAGCAGTGCCTGTTGAATAGTAAGTGTGACCTCCTCCTCCAGCAGTTGGCTAATCAAAGCGGAGAGTTTTTGTCAGGTCCCCTGAATCTCCCTACAGTCCCACCACATGTGTTTATAGGACCCTAATTCACCGCATCCCCTATAACATAATTTACTGCCATTTGGTTGCATATGAGCTGTCCTCATTGGGGTTAAATACCATCTAAATATAGTCTTTGTGACATTTTCCTTTAAATCCATACTAATTAATCCCTTATTTGCTTCATTCTTTAGATATCCTTTGTTAAAGAAATAGCAATGCATATGGGTGAGCCAATCACATGAGGCAAATATGTGCAGCCACCAATCAGAAGCTACTGAGCCTATTTAGATATGCTTTTCAGGAACGAATATCAAAAGAATGAAGCAAATTAGATAATAGAAGTCAAATAGAAAGTTGTTTAAAATGGTATTCTCTATCTGAATCATGAAAGAAAAACTTTGGGTTTAATGTTCCTTTAAGTTCAGAGATGTTCAATATGGGTGGGGAAACGACATACAAAGGGCTAGATTACAAGTGGTGTGCTAATTTTTGCATGCGCGCACGAGAGAAAAGGGGTTTATGGCGACTCTTTGTGTGCATCGGAAGTAGCTTGTGTATTACAAGTAAACGCACTCACATAAATGCAATTGAATTTAATGCGTGTCAGTACAGTGTGACTTCAGAGCTGGGATTAACTGTTACGTTAAAAAAATAAAGTTGCGCAAAATATATCAAAATTACATTTAAAAGTAGTTACACTCACAATAACATTAATACAAATTTACAAAATAAAATTCATAAAAAAGATATAAGGGCTCAAAGATATAAGGTCTCAGGAAATGGAAAAAAGGTCTGCAAAGAGCTTTAATATAGAGATACATACATATACAGGCGTAGCTCGGAGATATTGCAGGTTTGGTTCAAGACCATCTCAATAAAGTGAATACTGCAATAAAGGGAGTCACACTAGGTTTTTTTTTTTTGCTTTCTAGTGCATCTAAAAGTTATATATACACTATACTGTAGTCTATTAAGTGTGCAATAGTATTATGTCAAAAACAAACAATGTACATACCTTAATTAAAAAATACTTTACAGGTGGCCCTCGTTTTACAACTGTTCAATTTACACCGTTTCAGAATAACAACCTTTTTTTCCAGTCATGTGACTGCTATTGAAAAGCATTGAGAAGCAAGTGCATTTATTAAAATAGCCAGTAGGTGGAGCTGTACGCTTGTGTTGCAGCAAAGCCAAGCAAGCTGAAATTAATCAGTTTAACCAGACCTGAGCTATCGAGCAGATCTCAAAGGAACAAGATCTTCCTGTCTATAAATCAGTCCAAATTGGAATGCATAGAAAGAACTGTTTGCAGAAAAATGCAAGTGAAGTCTGTGTTGTGTGATTATTTTATTAGGTTTATAATGCTGTTTAGCATTTAAAGTCTTCATTTCAAAGCTTTAAAAATAATGTATTAGGTGTTACTTATGACAATTTTGAGAGGGGCCTGGAACCTAACTCCCTCACTTCCCATTGACTTACATTTTAAACTGGGTTTCAATTTACAACGGTTTTGATTTACAACTATTCCTTCTGGTTTGGTTCAAGACCATCGCCATAAAGTGAATACTATAATAAAGGGAGTCACACTAGGTGTTTTTTTTTTTTTTTTTGCGTTCTAGTGCATCTAAAAGTTATATTTACACTATACTGTAGTCTATTAAGTGTGCAATAGTATTATGTCAAAAACAAACAATGTACATACCTTAATTAAAAAATACTTTACAGGTGGCCCTCGTTTTACAACTGTTCAATTTACACCGTTTCAGAATAACAACCTCTTTTTCCAGTCATGTGACTGCTATTGAAAAGCATTGAGAAGCAGTGCATTTATTAAAATAGCCAGTAGGTGGAGCTGTACGCTTGTGTTGCAGCAAAGCCAAGCAAGCTGAAATTAATCAGTTTAACCAGACCTGAGCTATCGAGCAGATCTCAAAGGAACAAGATCTTCCTGTCTATAAATCAGTCCAAATTGGAATGCATAGAAAGAACTGTTTGCAGAAAAATGCAAGTGAAGTCTGTGTTGTGTAATTATTTTATTAGGTTTATAATGCTGTTTAGCATTTAAAGTCTTCATTTCAAAGCTTTAAAAATAATGTATTAGGTGTTACTTATCACAATTTTGAGAGGGGCTTGGAACCTAACTAACTCACTTCCCATTGACTTACATTTTAAACTGGGTTTCAATTTACAACGATTTTGATTTACAACCATTCCTTCTGGAACCTAACCCCATCGGATGGGGAAAAAATGTTATTGCAGGATGCCATCGAGGCATCCTGCAATAACATTTTTTCCCCATCCGATGCAGAGAGAGCCACTCTGTGGCCCTCTCTGCACCGGGCATCGATGGGCGCAATCGTTGGTGGGTGGGAGGCGGGTGGGCAGCCATTGATGTAGTCCAGAAGTGAGGAACGGGGTTGTCGGAGTGCGCATGGGGGTGGCGGGCGGGCGGGCGCGTGCACAGGGAGGGAGCGGGTGGAAACCGCTACACTACAGACAATTTTTGATCAATAAGTGGGAGAAAGGGGGGGGGGGAGCAATAAAAATGATCTAAGGGATCTGGGAGGGGGTGGGGGGTTGGTCTATTGGGGGGGGGGGAGCTACACTACAGAAAAAAAATGTATTTTTTTTATGGCATGAAATATACCATGATGGGCCTAGATCAATACTTGAGGTTGTCTACTACAATACACTAAAGCTAAAATTAGCCCTAGAAGCTCCCTACATGCTCCCTAATTAACTTTAATCAAACACATATGACTCACATAGCACATATTACTGTTAAAGTTATTGACAAGATTCAGTCACCCATTAGAGGGGGGAACAAACAAAAACTGTTGCTTAAACGTGAATTATTTTGGATATATAAACTTAAAACAATAGCACCACAAGGTTTGAATAGGGAATGGGACATGTCTTATTATGTTGAATACTTGATACATTAAATATTTTCATAAAAAATCCTTTTGCCCTTCTATTTAAGTTTTAAGTTTTATTCACAAGAATTCCAACTAGGTCCATTGCTTTACAGTGTATATAGAAATCTATTTTTTCTGAAATATTGAATTTGGGATAGATATTCCATTTATATTCATTATCAAATATTATATATCTAGCGTAACAAGGAATGCATAAATAATGAATTGAATCAAAAAATATTAATAAGAAAATCTGAGTACATTTTCCCATCCTTTTTATAGTCATTGGATATATTCAATACATACAATAAGCATAGTACTGCTGCAGGAGCTGACTCTGAATTTGCATTTATAAAGACATAATATTGTGTTGGAAGTGTTGGCTAAATATGTGTATTAGTACATTTCAAAAAGTATTTAAACCTAAATACATATACATATATACGTTTTTTTTTTTATATGTAACATTCTTTTCTGTGTTCATTGATGGTGCAGGTGAGGGTAAGCAGTTTTAACACTATTGTAAACAGGTGTTTCTATAGCTTTACCATCATTGGGTACTTCCCCTTTAAATAGCCGGGGTTGTACTATCACATCACACTCCTATGATTAAGTGCCGAGCATAGGCACGAAACATGTAAGGAGGGGTTTTTTCTACTGCTACCCTTGTACTTTTTGCCATACTGGCTTTTTAACATATGTTTAAATAAAGTATTTTATTTTTAATCTACTTTTTCTCTGCTTGTTGCTGCCGTAATTCCTTTGTCCTTTTGCATTACAAGCAGCGGAACCGGCTGCTAATAGCGGCGTGCACCCCCAGTGCTCCACTACTATTTTTCCCACTTACTTCCGGTTGAAGCCGGTTCAGGGCCTGAAGCGGTACGCCGTTCGTGATAGTTTCAGAGGAGTATTCCAGTAACCAGCTCGGTCCGAAATGAACAAATGGATTTGTAGTAAGTGAACTTTTTTGTCAAATAACTGCTTAATAGATATTGCTGAATTTATTGTTTAAGAGAAAGAAGAAAAAAAAACGGTTTTCTTGGCTATATTTGTATACCTTTAATGTGCAGCAGGAGCGACGGCTCACATTTGATTGCACAACAAACAGGCTTTGTCTTTTATGGACCAACTTATCTAAGAAGATTGTTATTGACATAAGCACAAAACAGCACATTATAAAAAGCAGTTCTATTTTTCACTTATATGTGGGTTAATAGTGGAGCACTTTCAATAGGGGCATAGCAGAGTTAATACAGGGTATTGCAGTAGAGTTTTTGGTTTTAACCCTCACACAGCACTATCTATCAATATGGAAAAGGAGGGTGCAAGCTCTCACAAATCATTTTTCAATGTACAACACCGCCAAAGTTTCTTTGATACCATTTTTAATACTGCTGAACACTCTGGAGGGGGTCAGAGTGATATAAAGAGCCAATTTATCAAATTAGAGAGACTTTTATTAACAGATCTCAGATTAATGTGGGATGTTGTTTCTTTCAATCACTATATTAAAGCCACAAGAGTACCAAGGGGTCTGAGAATCAAAAAATACCCCTCCTTTGACTTAGGAAATCCAGACCTCCAGACAGAATGGAATGAAGCACTAACTAAGTGTTCACTTACACTTATGGACATTGTTATTAGAAGCAAAACCATAAAGAGAGACTATCTCAAATCTAAAATTGATAACATCAAAGTGGATCTGAAAACCTTGAAATCAGATACTAAATATGGAGAATATAAAAGCAATCTAAAAGCGAAAATTGAAAAAACTGATGGGGAACTGGCACAGAGAAAAGGCAACAAATTCAACAGAGACATGGAGGACTACCTCAATAACAAGGTGTACAATTGGTCAAGATTTCAGAACAGACCAAGAAGAAGATCCTTTCGGCCACAAGGAGGCAAAAAGAATCAAGCATTATCCACAGAAAATGCTGAAGTTGTTATTCCAAAGCCAATCTTGAAGCACAAGTCTAAAACAAAAGTTGCCTTTTCTTCAACTGATACTTCAGATCAGGAATCATATGTGTCTGATGGAAGTGGTTCCTCTGGGCCTGTGGGGCCAAGATCTCTCTCTCCCCCCTCTTCACCACCTCTCTATTCTAATACTTCATCTTCTTCTAAATCTTCTAAGTCTATACTTCTTCCTTCCTGCCCCCTCTTGTCGTTACAGGTCCTGAGTGATAGTGAAAGTGACACGGATGGGGAAGAAGATACAGCTGAACGTCCTAAGGTTATTGATAAAGACATAACAGCTGTCCCTTTAGGAGGCGCACAAGGAGGGCTGGCAGAAGAGTCAAGAAAGTCTCAAAGAAAATCACACAAGAAGGACTATCGGTATTAAATCTGTCCAAATTGGAAATCACAGAGGAAGAAACATCATTACTGAGCAAAGGAATGGGCTTTGCCCCTACTAACACCTTTTCAGCATTCAAAACTATCATTGACATTAACAAATTTGTTAGAAAATTGACATTAAAACGCTTTTTTAATTTGCAAAAGGAAGAATCAGATTTAGGAGCATGTGAGAATGATAATCCAGATTCAATGGTTGACCATAGAATTTCAGATGAGATGTGCTCGGGGACCCTAAAATTTGGCGACTGTATAACACTAAATGAATTGAAATCTCTAGAAGATAACTATGGTCCAGAGGACCGTGATATACAGCCGCCCAAGAGGGGGAAATCTGAGTTCTATCCCACTAATTTTAGGGGCCCATATATAAATATGTACCAGAGGAGAGTCCAGAAGGATTTGTTAGATTTAGAAATGCAGATAAAAACAAAGGGCACTTTTGGGAAACCAAACCTTACAAAAGCAGAATTTAAAGCACTACAAAAATTACAACAGAATGATAGTATTGTGATAAGAACATCTGATAAAGGTGGAAATGTAGTAGTCCTTGATAAAGACTACTACTGCAAAGAGGCTTACAGACAACTGTCAGACACTAAAACATACAGAAAGCTGGATAGAAATCCATCACAGATATTTAAGGCTAAATTACATTCTATAGTTGAACAGGGTATAGCTATTAACGTCTTCACTGAAGAACAGGTAAAAAATATGATACCGGATTATCCTTTAGTGCCTATATTCCATCATGTGCCTAAAACACATAAAAACATGACCTCTCCTCCAGGGAGACCTATCATTTCAGGCATTGGCTCTATGTTTGAGCCATTGTCTGAATGGGTAGATTCTATACTCCGGCCTTTGGTTAAAAGCCTTAACAGCTATCTACGTGATTCAACACATTTGTTGAAGTGTTTGGAACACATTGAATGGAACAAGGAGTTTAGATGGGTGACTATTGATGCCACCTCTCTTTATTCAAGTATACCCCATGCACTAGGATTAAAAGCTATCAGATACTTTTTAGATACAGCCACACGTTACTCTTTAGAATTTAAATTATTCTTCTGTGAAATTATAGAATTTTTATTGAAACATAATTTCTTCATGTTCAATAATGAATATTACGTGCAGGTTTACGGCACAGCGATGGGGGCAAAATTTGCCCCCTCGTTTGCCAACCTGTATGTAGCATGGTGGGAAGATCTTTACCTTTACACCTTGTTTAACCCATTTGCAAAGCATATTATCCAGTATATGCGATTCATAGATGATCTTATATTTATAGTGGAGGATAAACTTGAATTAAGCACTTTCTTGGAGTATGTGAATACTAACGACTTAAATCTTAGATTCACAGGTGAATTACAACAATATAAAATATGTTTCTTAGATTTAGAACTCATAGGTGATCCAGAAAGAGGTATAATACTAACCGACACATACCGTAAACCAACAGCCGGAAACACCATACTCCATGCCAAATCCTGTCATCCACCACATTTAATCAGATCAATTCCCAAAGCTCAGTATATCAGAATGAGAAGAAATACCAACTGTAATGAGAAATTTAACACACAATGTACTGATCTTACAAATAGATTAAAGCAGAGAGGATATTCGAGGAAAATTCTTAATGAATCGCATGAGAAGATTAAGTATAAAACCCAAAGTGAAGTAATAACATCTAAGAAAAGAGCAGATCAGGATTTCAGTAAGGATAAAATTGTTTTTACTACTGAATATTCCAAACAATTTAATGAAATTTCAGCTATTCTTAAAAAACATCTGCATATATTAAAGGAAGATGAAGCTTTGGGTAACATTTTTCAAACATGCAAATTTGTGTCCAAAAAGCCCCCTACACTGGGAACCAGGTTGGTCCCCAGTATGGTAAATACAACGAAAAGAAATAAACAGGGGAGTAACTGGATAAGAACTAAGGGGACATATAAATGTGGCACTAGACCATGCATTACATGTGAAGTCATAGAAAAAAGTGATACCTTCACTAGTTCAACAACACATGAAAGATATAATATGGAATTCTATGCAAACTGTAAGATAGAATTCGTGGTCTATCTAATAGAATGTTCTCTTTGCTCCCTACAATACATTGGTCAGACGACCAGAGAGCTCCGATCGCGAATTAGGGAACACATTAGGGACACGAAAAACTATAACAAAGATTCGGCGGTAGCAGTTCACTTTAATCAAACACATATGACTCACATAGCACATATTACTGTTAAAGTTATTGACAAGATTCAGTCACCCATTAGAGGGGGGAACAAACAAAAACTGTTGCTTAAACGTGAATTATTTTGGATATATAAACTTAAAACAATAGCACCACAAGGTTTGAATAGGGAATGGGACATGTCTTATTATGTTGAATAATTGATACATTAAATATTTTCATAAAAAATCCTTTTGCCCTTCTATTTAAGTTTTAAGTTTTATTCACAAGAATTCCAACTAGGTCCATTGCTTTACAGTGTATATAGAAATCTATTTTTTCTGAAATATTGAATTTGGGATAGATATTCCATTTATATTCATTATCAAATATTAAATATTATATATCTAGCGTAACAAGGAATGCATAAATAATGAATTGAATCAAAAAATATTAATAAGAAAATCTGAGTACATTTTCCCATCCTTTTTATAGTCATTGGATATATTCAATACATACAATAAGCATAGTACTGCTGCAGGAGCTGACTCTGAATTTGCATTTATAAAGACATAATATTGTGTTGGAAGTGTTGGCTAAATATGTGTATTAGTACATTTCAAAAAGTATTTAAACCTAAATACATATATATATATAAGTTTTTTTTTTTATATGTAACATTCTTTTCTGTGTTCATTGATGGTGCAGGTGAGGGTAAGCAGTTTTAACACTATTGTAAACAGGTGTTTCTATAGCTTTACCATCATTGGGTACTTCCCCTTTAAATAGCCGGGGGTTGTACTATCACATCACACTCCTATGATTAAGTGCCGAGCATAGGCACGAAACATGTAAGGAGGGTTTTTTTCTACTGCTACCCTTGTACTTTTTGCCATACTGGCTTTTTAACATATGTTTAAATAAAGTATTTTATTTTTAATCTACTTTTTCTCTGCTTGTTGCTGCCGTAATTCCTTTGTCCTTTTGCTCCCTAATTAACCCCTTCACTGCTGGGCATAATACACGTGTGATGCACAGTGGCATTTAGTGGCCTTCTAATTATCAAAAAGCAACGCCAAAGCTATATATGTCTGCTATTTCTGAACAAAGGGGATCCCAGAGAAGCATTTACAACCATGTATGCCATAATTGCACAAGTTGTTTGTAAATAATTTCAGTGAGAAACCTAAAATTTGTGAAAAAGTGAACAATGTTTTTTATTTGATTGCATTTGGCAGTGAAATGGTGGCATGAAATATACCAAAATGGGCCATGATCAATACTTTGGGATGTCTTCTAAAAATATATACATGTCAAGGGATATTCAGGGATTCCTGAAAGATATCAGTGTCCCAATGTAACTAGCGCTAATTTTGAAAAAAAGTTGTTTGGAAATAGCAAAGTGCTACTTGTATTTATTGCCCTATAACTTGCAAAAAAAGCAAAGAACATTTAAACATTGGGTATTTCTAAACTCAGCACAAAATTTAGAAACTATTTACAATGGGTGTTTTTTGGTGGTTGTAGATGTGTAACAGATTTTGGGGGTCAAAGTTAGAAAAAGTGTTTTTTTTATTAGTTCCTCATATTTTATATTTTTTTTATAGTAGATTATAAGATATGAAAATAATGGTATCTTTAGAAAGTGCATTTAATGGCGAGAAAAACTTTATATAATATGTGTGGGTATAGTAAATGAGTAAGAGGAAAATTACAGCTAAACCAAAACACCGCAGAAATGTAAAAATAGCCCTGGTTGGGTTTCCGTTATGGGAGGAGTTAGATTACAGGGTGCCGAATGCAGGCGTGGTAGCTGACTAGCGGAGACCTACTCCCTAGCTCACCGCTACATTACCCCAAGGAGAGAGGGGGGTCATTGGTAGCCTTGCGGTGGTGTCCGCTGGAGCTCAAGCCCTATTAGGCCGGTTTATGGCACACGGTATTTACCGTTTTTTAACGCTGGCATTTCCCTTGCTGGGAGCCCTGTGTGGACGGAGGGAGGAGAAAGGTGGAGGAACATTGGCTCAGAGGCAGCAGCTGTGCAGGAGGTAGATACTGCAGAGACGCAGAGCGATCCGGGCGTAACGTATCGATGTGTGTGACTATCTCCCGAGAGTCAAGAAGGATGGGGCAAAGTTGAAACTACTCAGGTCCCTTAAAAAATTACCCAAAAAGCGGAGACCAGCACGGAGGGAGTGCTGAGGTGGATGGTTAAAGAAAACGGTCCCCGTATGGAACTGCTACTCAAGAGGAGCTGCTTGTTGTCGAGTCTTTCCCGCTTGAACTGCTTTGGGAGCGCAAGTATATTCATATCTGTTGATGGGTTACTGCTAGATAATAGTAACTGAAGTGCCCTAACTGTATTACAGTACTCACTTGGTTTGCTCCCTAAGGACTGTGTATGGAAACTTCTGACCGAGCTGTGATTGTGTTTAAGATGGTCAGGAGCCACTTTGGAGTTGTGGCCTGTCAGGTGATCACAATTGCCGGGCTTGGCCTGTCTCAGGAAAAAAGAAAAGGGGGGGAGAAAGGAAAATATATATTCACTGCTTGCTGTATTGCCCGTTGTAGCACTGTTGCCTAGGGTAATACAAGTGAGGAAATGGGACAGCAATAACTTGTTTTTGGGTCTCCGTCTGTGTAAAAACATAGTTATGTGAAGTTCTGACTTCCAGTTTGGTGTGTGGAGTATATAAATTTCCTTGCCTTTGTACAAACTAACGGCTAGATTACGAGTTTTGTCGGTAAGGCTGTGCGGTGCTAACGCTCCTTTTTTTCTTACCGCTCCCTTTAAACAACGCTGGTATTACGAGTTTTCTGCAAGCCGGCGTTAGCCTCAGAAAAGTGAGCGTTGAGCAAAATTTTGCTCCACATCTCACCTCGATACCAGCGTTGCTTACGGTAGCGGTAAGCTGGCAAAACGTGCTTGTGCACGATTTCCCCATAGGAAACAATTGGGCTGAGCTGGGTGAAAAAAAAACTAACACCTGCAAAAAAGCAGCGTTCAGCTTCTAACGCAGCCCCATTGTTTCCTATGGGGAAATTAATTTTATGTCTGCACCTAACACCCTAACATGAACCCCGAGTCTAAACACCTCTAATCTTACACTTATTAACCCTTAATCTGCCGACTCCGCTATCGCTGACACCTACATTATAATTATTAACCCCTAATCTGCCGCTCTGGACACCGCCGCCACCTACATTATACTTATAAACCCCTAATCTGCTGCCCCCAACATCGCCGACACCTACATTATATTTATTAACCCCTAATCTGCCCCCCCAACGTTGCCGCAACTATATTAAATTTATTAACCCCTAATCTGCCGCCACCAACGTCGCCGCCACTATAATAAAGTTATTAACCCCTAAACCTAAGTCTAACCCTATCCCTAACACCCCCCTAACTTAAATATAATTTAAATTAAACGTAATTAATCCTATATTATAAAAGGCCAAGTGTTTTCTGAAGCCGTCATGCGCAGTAGAGACAAACACTTGGCCTTGAGATAGGGAGCGCGAGGTACACAGCATACAAGCAGCTGTGAGATAGGGAGCTCGAGCTACTCAACAGCTGTGAGGTCTGCTGCGTGAGAAGCGGCAACGCGCTCCCCAGACCTCAGAGCTGTTTGTGGCCGACGGGAGCGTTGCGAGGGGCGTGGCCGGGCGTCGCGAGGGGCGTGGCCGGCGTCGCTAGGGGCGTGGCCGGGCGGGTGTTGCCGCGATGGGGCGTGGCCGGGCGGGGTCCCGCGAAGACAGAGCCAGAGAGGGAGCAGGGGGGGGGGGGGCAGAGAGCCAAAGAGAAGGGGGGGCAAAGAGAAGGGGGGGAGCAAAGAGAAGGGGGGGGCAAAGAGAAGGGGGGGCAAAGAGAAGGGGGGGGCAAAGAGAAGGGGGGGGCAAAGAGAAGGGGGGGCAAAGAGAAGGGGGGGGCCAAAGAGAAGGGGGGGCCAAAGAGAAGGGGGGGGCAAAGAGAAGGGGGGAGGCAAAGAGAAGGGGGGAGGCAAAGAGAAGGGGGGGGCAAAGAGAAGGGGGGGCCAAAGAGAAGGGGGGGCCAAAGAGAAGGGGGGGCAAAGAGAAGGGGGGGGGAAAAGAGAAGGGGGGGGGAAAGAGAAGGGGGGGGCCAAAGAGAAGGGGGGGGCAGAGAGCCAAAGAGAAGGGGGGGGCAGAGAGCCAAAGAGAAGGGGGGGCAGGGGGCCAAAGAGAAGGGGGGGCAGGGGGCCAAAGAGAAGGGGGAGCAGAGAGCCAAAGAGAAGGGGGGGGCAGAGAGCCAAAGAGAAGGGGGGGGCAGAGAGCCAAAGAGAAGGGGGGGGCAGAGAGCCAAAGAGAAGGGGGGGGGCAGAGAGCCAAAGAGAAGGGGGGGGCAGAGAGCCAAAGAGAAGGGGGGGGCAGAGAGCCAAAGAGAAGGGGGGCAGAGAGCCAAAGAGAAGGGGGGGGCAGAGAGCCAAAGAGAAGGGGGGGGCAGAGAGCCAAAGAGAAGGGGGGGGGGCAGAGAGCCAAAGAGAAGGGGGGGGCAGAGAGCCAAAGAGAAGGGGGGGGGGCAGAGAGCCAAAGAGAAGGGGGGGGGCAGAGAGCCAAAGAGAAGGGGGGGGGCAGAGAGCCAAAGAGAAGGGGGGGCAGAGAGCCAAAGAGAAGGGGGGGCAGAGAGCCAAAGAGAGGGGGGGGGCAGAGAGCCAAAGAGAAGGGGGCGGGCAGAGAGCCAAAGAGAAGGGGGGCGGGCAGAGAGCCAAAGAGAAGGGGGGGCAGAGAGCCAAAGAGAAGGGGGGGCAGAGAGCCAAAGAGAAGGGGGGGGGCAGAGAGCCAAAGAGAAGGGGGGGGGCAGAGAGCCAAAGAGAAGGGGGGGCAGAGAGCCAAAGAGAAGGGGGGGCCAAAGAGAAGGGGGGGCAAAGAGAAGGGGGGGAGCAAAGAGAAGGGGGGGGCAAAGAGAAGGGGGGGGCAGAGAGCCAAAGAGAAGGGGGGGCAGAGAGCCAAAGAGAAGGGGGGGGCAGAGAGCCAAAGAGAAGGGGGGGGGCAGAGAGCCAAAGAGAAGGGGGGGGCAGAGAGCCAAAGAGAAGGGGGGGCCAAAGAGAAGGGGGGGCAAAGAGAAGGGGGGGAGCAAAGAGAAGGGGGGGCCAAAGAGAAGGGGGCGGGCAGAGAGCCAAAGAGAAGGGGGGGCAGAGAGCCAAAGAGAAGGGGGGGGCAGAGAGCCAAAGAGAAGGGGGGGGGGCAGAGAGCCAAAGAGAAGGGGGGGGCAGAGAGCCAAAGAGAAGGGGGGGGCAGAGAGCCAAAGAGAAGGGGGGGGCAGAGAGCCAAAGAGAAGGGGGGGGGCAGAGAGCCAAAGAGAAGGGGGGGGCAGAGAGCCAAAGAGAAGGGGGGGGCAGAGAGCCAAAGAGAAGGGGGGCAGAGAGCCAAAGAGAAGGGGGGGGCAGAGAGCCAAAGAGAAGGGGGGGGCAGAGAGCCAAAGAGAAGGGGGGGGGGCAGAGAGCCAAAGAGAAGGGGGGGGCAGAGAGCCAAAGAGAAGGGGGGGGGGCAGAGAGCCAAAGAGAAGGGGGGGGGCAGAGAGCCAAAGAGAAGGGGGGGGCAGAGAGCCAAAGAGAAGGGGGGGCAGAGAGCCAAAGAGAAGGGGGGGCAGAGAGCCAAAGAGAGGGGGGGGGGCAGAGAGCCAAAGAGAAGGGGGCGGGCAGAGAGCCAAAGAGAAGGGGGCGGGCAGAGAGCCAAAGAGAAGGGGGGGCAGAGAGCCAAAGAGAAGGGGGGGGCAGAGAGCCAAAGAGAAGGGGGGGGGCAGAGAGCCAAAGAGAAGGGGGGGGGCAGAGAGCCAAAGAGAAGGGGGGGCAGAGAGCCAAAGAGAAGGGGGGGCCAAAGAGAAGGGGGGGCAAAGAGAAGGGGGGGAGCAAAGAGAAGGGGGGGGCAAAGAGAAGGGGGGGCAAAGAGAAGGAGTGGGCAAAGAGATGGGGGGGCAAAGAGAAGGGGGGGGCAAAGAGAAGGGGGGGGCAAAGAGAAGGGGGGCCAAAGAGAAGGGGGGGGCAAAGAGAAGGGGGGGGGCAGAGAGCCAAAGAGAAGGGGGGGGCAGAGAGCCAAAGAGAAGGGGGGGGCAGAGAGCCAAAGAGAAGGAAGGGGCAGAGAGCCAAAGAGAAGGGGGGGGGGCAGAGAGCCAAAGAGAAGGGGGGGCAGAGAGCCAAAGAGAAGGGGGGGGCAGAGAGCCAAAGAGAAGGGGGGCGGCAGAGAGCCAAAGAGAAGGGGGGGCAGAGAGCCAAAGAGAAGGGGGGGCAGAGAGCCAAAGAGAAGGGGGGGGGCAGAGAGCCAAAGAGAAGGGGGGGCAGAGAGCCAAAGAGAAGGGGGGGGGGCAGAGAGCCAAAGAGAAGGGGGGGGGCAGAGACCCAAGGGGAAGGGGGGGGCAGAGAGCCAAAGAGAAGGGGGGGGCAGAGAGCCAAAGAGAAGGGGGGGCAGAGAGCCAAAGAGAAGGGGGGGGCAGAGAGCCAAAGAGAAGGGGGGGGGAGAGAGAGTCAAAGAGAAGGGGGGGGATAGAGAGCCAAAGAGAAGGGGGGGAAGAGAGCCAAAGAGAAGGGGGGGAGAGCCAAAGAGATGGGGGGGGAGAGCCAAAGAGGGGGGGAGAGAGAGAGCCAAAGAGGAAAAAGAGCCAAAAAGGAGAGAGAGCCAAAGAGGGGGGAGAGAGAGCCAAAGAGGGGGGGGGGAGAGAGCCAAAGGGGGGGGGAGAGAGCTAAAGGGGGGGAGAGAGAGAGCCAAAGAGGAAAGAGAGCCAAAGAGGAGAGCAAAAGAGGGGAGAGAGACAAAGAGGGGGGAGAGAGAGCCAAAGAGGGGGGAGAGAGAGCCAAAGAGGGGGGGGGGCAGAGCCAAAGAGGGGGGGGGAGAGCCAAAGAGGGGGGGGAGAGAGCCAAAGAGGGGGGAGAGAGCCAAAGAGGGGAGGGGAGAGCAAAAGAGGGGGGGGAGAGCCAAAGAGGGGGGGAGCCAAAGGGGAGGGGAGAGCCAAAGAGGGGGGAGAGAGAGAGCCAAAGAGGAGAGAGAGCCAAAGAGGGGGGAGAGAGAGCCAAAGGGGGGGGGAGAGAGAGCCAAAGGGGGGGGAGCCAAAGAGGGGGGAGAGAGAGAGCCAAAGAGGAGAGAGAGCAAAAGAGGGGAGAGAGCCAAAGAGGGGGGGGGGAGAGCCAAAGAGGGGGGAGGAGAGCCAAAGGGGGGGGAGAGCCAAAGAGGGGGGAGAGAGCAAAAGAAAGGATGGAGAGAGCCAAAGAGGGGAGAGAGAGAGCAAAAGAGGGGAGAGAGAGAGAGCAAAAGAGGGGAGAGAGAGAACAAAGGAGAGGGGGGAGAGAAAGCAAAAGAGTGGGGGGGAAAGAAAGCAAAAGAGAGGGGGGAAGAGAGAGCAAAAGAGAGGGGGGAGAGAGCAAGGGGTGGGACCGCTGTTCTGAAAAAAATGGCCCGTGTACACGGGCTTTAGTACTAGTTTAACATAATTAAATAAATTAATCCTATTTAAAACTAAATACTTACCGCTAAAATAAAACCTAAACTAGCTACAATATAACTAATAGTTACATTGTAGCTAGCTTAGGATTTATTTTTATTTTACAGGCAACTTTGTATTTATTTTAACTAGGTACAATAGTTATTAAATAGTTATTAACTATTTAATAACTACCTAGCTAAAATAAGTACAAAATTACCTGTAAAATAAATCCTAACCTAAGTTACAATTACACCTAACACTACACTATCATTAAACTAATTACCTAAACCAGGGGTCACCAACCTTTCAGACCTCAGGGACCACTAAACTCACAATTTAGAATCCCGTGGACCACTAACATGAATTTTTTTTAAAAGGTACAAACCTCTATGTGTTTATAAGAGAGAAATAGTTTTTTTAAGATGTTCTTTTTTATATACTTTAATTCCACTATTTCAAGCCAAGACTATACTAACCTCTGCTGGCTTTAGAATGGAAACATCTTTCTCTGAGCAGCATGCCGGGCGGGAGGAGTTAAAAATACAATCTAGCTACGCATGTTGCACAGTACTACGCAATGTGCGTATGGAGATTGTAATTTAACTTCTCCGTCGGTTTTCCCTAATGTCCAGTCAGGCACTGTAGGGTGTTGCGGCGCAACGGGAATGACATCATCAGAGGAGATTAATTCCTGCTTGATGGTGTCAAGGACCACCAACATCTTCTCGTGGACCACCAGTGGTCCATGGGCCACTGGTTGGCGACCGCTGACCTAAACTACCTACAATTAATTACAATTAATTTAAATAAACTAAATTACAAAAAAAAACACACTAAATTACAGAAAATAAAAAAGAATTACACTACACTATCATTAAACTAATTACCTAAACCAGGGGTCACCAACCTTTCAGACCTCAGGGACCACTAAACTCACAATTTAGAATCCCGTGGACCACTAACATGAATTTTTTTTAAAAGGTACAAACCTCTATGTGTTTATAAGAGAGAAATAGTTTTTTTAAGATGTTCTTTTTTATATACTTTAATTCCACTATTTCAAGCCAAGACTATACTAACCTCTGCTGGCTTTAGAATGGAAACATCTTTCTCTGAGCAGCATGCCGGGCGGGAGGAGTTAAAAATACAATCTAGCTACGCATGTTGCACAGTACTACGCAATGTGCGTATGGAGATTGTAATTTAACTTCTCCGTCGGTTTTCCCTAATGTCCAGTCAGGCACTGTAGGGTGTTGCGGCGCAACGGGAATGACATCATCAGAGGAGATTAATTCCTGCTTGATGGTGTCAAGGACCACCAACATCTTCTCGTGGACCACCAGTGGTCCATGGGCCACTGGTTGGCGACCGCTGACCTAAACTACCTACAATTAATTACAATTAATTTAAATAAACTAAATTACAAAAAAAAACACACTAAATTACAGAAAATAAAAAAGAATTACAAGAATTTTAAACTAATTACACCTAATCTAATCCCCCTAATAAAATAGAAAAGCCCCCCAAAATAAAAAAAATTCCCTACCCTATACTAAATTACAAATAGCCCTTAAAAGGGCCTTTTGCAGGGCATTGCCCCAAAGTAATCAGCTCTTTTACCTGTAAAAAAAAATACAATACCCCCCCCAACATTCCAACCCACCACCCACACACCCCTACTCTAAAACCCACCCAAACCCCCCTTAAAAAGCCGAACACTAACCCCCTGAAGATCACCCTACCTTGAGCCGTCTTCACCCAGCTGGGCACAAGTGGTCCTCCATACGGCAGAAGTCTTCATCTGATCGGGGCAGAAGAGGTCCTCCAGACGGCAGAAGGCTTCATCCAGACGGCATCTTCTATCTTCATCCTTCTGGAGCGGGTCCATCTTCAATCCAGCTGACGAGGAGCATCCTCTTCAAACGAAGTCCTAACGAAGAATGAAGGTTCTTTTAAATGACGTCATCCAAGATGGCGTTCCTTGAATTCCGATTGGCTGATAGAATCCTATCAGCCAATCGGAATTAAGGTAGGAAAAATCCTTTTGGCTGATGCTATCAACCAGTCGGATTGAAGTTCAATCCGATTGGCTGATCCAATCAGCCAATAGGATTGAGCTCACATTCTATTGACTGATTGGAACAGCCAATAGAATGTGAGGTCAATCCTATTGGCTGATTGAAGATACAAGATGCCGCCTATTTGTAATTTAGTATAGGGTAGGGAATTTTTTTTATTTTGGGGGGCTTTTTTATTTTATTAGGGGGATTAGATTAGGTGTAATTAGTTTAAAATTCTTGTAATTCTTTTTTTTCCCTGTAATTTAGTGGGGTTTTTTTGTAATTTAGTTTATTTAATTGCAATTAATTGTAGGTAGTTTAGGTAATTAGTTTAATGATAGTGTAATGTTAGGTGTAATTGTAACTTAGGTCAGGATTTATTTTAAAGGTAATTTTGTACTTATTTTAGCTAGGTAGTTATTAAATAGTTAATAACTAATAACTATTGTACCTAGTTAAAATAAATACAAACTTACCTGTAAAATAAATATAAACCCTAAGCTAGATACAATGTAACTATTAGTTATATTGTAGCTATCTTAGGGTTTATTTTATCGGTAAGTATTTAGTTTTAAATAGGATTAATTTATTTAATTATGTTAAATTTATTTAGTTTAATTTAAATTATATTTAAGTTGGGGGGGTTAGACTTAGGCTTAGACTTAGGTTTAGGGGTTAATAAATTTATTATAGTAGCAGCGACGTTTGGGTTGGAAGATTAGGGGTTAATAAATGTAGGTAGGTGTCGGCGACGTTGGGGGGGGCAGATTAGGGGTTATTAAAATGTAACTAGTGTTTGCGAGGCGGAAGTGCGGCGGTTGTCCGGTCGGCAGATTAGGGGTTAAAAAAAATTATTTTAGTGTTTGTGATGTGGGGGGCCTCGGGTAAGGGGTTAATAGGTAGTTTATGGGTGTTAGTGTACTTTTTAGCACTTTAGTTAAGAGCTTTATGTTCCAGCGTTAGCCCATAAAACTCTTAACTACTGACTTTCAAATGCGGTAGGAGTCTTGCCAGGAGAGGCTGTACCGCTCACTTCTTCCAAAACTCGTAATACCAGCGTTAGGCAAATCCCATTAAAAAGTTAGGATACGCAATTGACATAAGGGGATTTGCGGTAGCCTCGAGTCGCGGAAGAAAAGTGAGCGGTACACCTGTACCTGCTAGACTCATAATACCAGCGGGCGGTAAAAAGCAGCGTTAGGACCCCTTAACGCTGCTCTTTTACCCTAACGCCAAACTCGTGATCTAGCCGTAAGGAAATTGTCTGTTAAAATTGCTGATGTATAATTGCCTATCTAGGCCGTTTTTTGGTATCAGATCTAAAGGTTCTATAATTATCTCATCAGAAGGCCAGAGTTGGGGAGGCTCCTTGCTATAAGATAATTTAAGGGAGAATAGAAAATAAAAGGCTATTAGTGCCTTACTGTCTGCAGGTAACAAGCTGGAACCATTTTAATGAGGTGATATATGTAACAAACAAGCCTCTTCTTATACTGACATCAGTAAAAAGTTCTTAACTGTTTGTCCTATATCTAAAAATCTAGCCATTACTGTGACCAGGCTTTTGTTATTTATTCACGTGTGAATATACCACTAGTAGATATATTTTATTGAATTGCAGACACATATCTCGCACATTTGTATACATGTATGTGTGTATGTATGTGTATATGTGTGTATGTATATATATATAAAGTGTATCCAAACAGCAGGCACTCACTGGACTTTATTATAAAATGTAAATACTTTTATTGCATCAGGTTAAAACGGACAAACGTTTCGGCACTGCATTGTGCCTTTGTCAATATCAAAAAATACAAAATAACACACAACCAGAGTGCAGCTCCACACCCCAGAAAAAATCACTACATACATATTTAAAAACATCCTATATATACTTAACCAAACTCTCTCTACATGTACACAGGTTTCAGCGCCAATTAAAATTGAGAGACCATTTTAGAGAACAAGAATATTCTCCTGAACCATTTAAAAAGAAATCTACATATGAACCACCTCACACTAATTCCTCTATCAGGAGTTACACTAGAATACTCACACAAAGCATTAATGAAGCTTCATACATAGCCTCCTACCCTAATCTGACCAAGATTGAAAGAGAGGCACTCATTAGGTTAAGCAATGATAGATCAGTCATTGTCCGCCCTGCGGACAAGGGTGGTTCTATCGTTGTGCTTGACTATACAGATTATAGACAAGAGGCCCTTAGACAGCTGTCTGATATAAACACATACGTAAAACTTAAAGGGAATCCTACTCAGGCATACAAAGCTGCCATTTATACTTTTTTACAATGCAGTCTGGAAGCAGGATTTATCAATGAAAAAGAACTACATTTTTTGATCACTGAACACCCAATAGTCCCTGTGCTCTATCTACTACCTAAGGTTCACAAGACGCTAGTGAACCCCCCGGGCAGACCTATTGTCTCTGCCCGGGGATCGGTTCTGACTAACCTTGCCATCTATATTGACTCTTTCCTACAGGCTGTTGTTAAAAATACTAGGGCTTACCTACAGGATTCCCCTAGTCTACTTAGGATACTATCAGGTTTTTCTAATTTGCAATGTGATGACATTTTGGTCACCATGACAGATCCATGGTGACTGGTAATGAACATTATGTGGGTCCCCCGATTGAATTCATATGTGAGCTGTTAATGATCTGCTTGGAGAAAAATTACTTCAAGTTTGAGGATTGCTATTACTTACAGAAAGCTGGCACGGCCATGGGGTCAAATGTGGCACCCACCTACACTAACATCTACATGGCATGGTACGAGCAAGAACGCATGAAGCCGTTTTAACACTCGCAAGTGATTTACTACACTCGCTATATCGATGATGTGTTCCTCATATGGCGAGGTGGCGAGCCATCACTGCGGGAGTGGGTGTCACATTTGAACCTCATGGTCAGTCCTATACGATTCAAGCTTGAATTCAGTTCTGAGGGTGTGAATTTCTTGGACCTTAATGTTTTTAAGGTGAATGACTCTGGCAATCTGAGGTTTGGTACCAAGTTGTACACTAAACCGACCGACAGAAATTCAGTGTTACATGCCAGTAGCTTTCACCCTAAACACCAGAAAAAGGGTGTTCTCACCTCCCAACTCACCAGAGCACTGAGAAACAATAGCGAGACACCCTTGCAGAAGATTCAAGTCAAGGAGATGGGCGTGAAATTGAAAAAGAGAAGCTATCCTATGAAAGAAATTTTGGATACCCAAAGGAAATTATTGGGGCCAGATACAAAAACGGATACTAGTATTCTTAATAAGGATACATCGAAGCAACTTAATCTGATTACTACATTCACACCTGGATGTGAACGCATATCTAATGCTGCACGTCGTCACTGGCCTGTGGTTGGTACTGACCCCTCCCTACCATTTCAGAATATGACAGCACCAAGGTTGGTGTATCGGAGGTCCAGGAATCTGAGGGACATCCTCGTTAAATCTGACCCTGTGGACCACTACAAAACGGAGACCTGGTTGAAGTCATCAAGGAAGGGATGCTTCCCCTGTGGGAGTTGTACCACAGGCAACAGCATGCGCAAGGGAGACTCTTTCCAGCATCCCCATAAGAATCAGCGGTATAAAATAAATCATCGCTTGAGCTGCACAAGTACGTATGTGGTCTACATGCTCACCTGTCCGTGTGCCCTGGTGTACATTGGAAAGACGATCACCTCCTTCCGAGACCGGATGGCAAACCATCGCTTTGCGATCCGAGAGGTATTAAAAAATGGAGAGTCAGACCAACCCGTGGCACGCCATTTTGTACAACTGAAACACTCTGTGTTCAGCATTAGATCTATGCTTATAGATCATATCCCCCCTAATCCAAGGGGAGGGGATAGAGGTAAGATGTTACTCCAACGTGAAAGCCGATGGATCTTTAAATTGGACACTCTGGCCTCAAAGGGACTTAACACCACCCTGGATTTTAGCCCTTTTTACTAAATACTACATATCTTTATTGACTATGTTTTCCCAGTAGTTTGATAGTTGGAGGGTGTCCGCTTACTTGACATACATATTCTACTATACTCCAAGTTGCCTGAAGTAAGCAAGGGCTCTATAATTTGTACTTATACAACAGTGGTTTTCTATGTGTGGACTAGGATGTCACTTAAACAGGACAGTTCTGGGTTACAGATGTAGCAACATGACCATATGTGTGTATTTTTTTACACTTTTGGTCAAACAATAGTATGCTAATAATATGATACACATGATTATCTGCCCGGTTTAGTGCTTTCCTTGGTCCACGCATTGACTACCCTGTTAGTAAATTGTCCCATGGATTAAATGGATTTAACATCTGCTGCCTTCCGTAAGGGAATACCCGGTGAGTCTGTGATCACGCTGGTTAACTTGTTTACTAGTTGCCGTTAGCAACAGTTCTCTTAAACATTGTACCCTCTTCCTGACATGCGCACAGCCGCATCGGGTATTCCCCATTTCTTTGCCGCCGGACGCTTAGACGTTGCTATGGCAACGCCGTGCCATGCGTCATCACGCTAGGCATGATTAGCGTGTCAGCGTGACATCAGTAGTGGACCTCCTGGAGTGTGATGCGGAGGTTTGGCGGCAAATTAGAGAGAGTTTGGTTAAGTATATATAGGATGTTTTTAAATATGTATATAGTGATTTTTTTCTGGGGTGTGGAGCTGCACTCTGGTTGTGTGTTATTTTGTATTTTTTGACATTGACAAAGGCACAATGCAGTGCCGAAACGTTTGTCCGTTTTAACCTGATGCAATAAAAGTATTTACATTTTATAATAAAGTCCAGTGAGTGCCTGCTGTTTGGATACACTTTGGAGAAATATTTGCAGTGCACCGTGGCTCTGATTAACAGTATGATTGTGCAATCCTTACTTTGATTTTGTATATATATATATACTGTAATATATATATATATATATTTATATACGGATATAGTTATTTAGCTAATTAGTCGCAATTTTTTTTTATATTATATATATATATTTATTTTTTTCCTTTCACCAGACACTTGTTGCTGTGTTTTTTTGCCACACTTTTACTATACTAACAGTATACAATTTCACAAGCATTACAATTAATGGAAAAATGTATCACTCGGGTGAAGCATAGTTCACCCATAATGCCGGTCAAGCAAAAAGATAAAAGGAATAGGATGGGGGGAACTTCCAGGCGGCAGCCATGATCGGTCGCAGTTTTGTGTGCTGCTCCAGCCTTGATAGAATTGGCCTGATAAAATTTTGGAATAAGTCACCATCTGGCGAGAAACCACACTTGTTGCAATCAAGCTAATCATCCTCTACCTGACGATCCTAAATTTGTTGAAATTGCTGTCAGCACCAGAGCACCGGAGCTTACATTGAGGTTGCGGCCTCCAACTAACGCCCCGGTAGAGATTCCTCAGGGCTCTGCCTTTGCACAATGCCATAGTTGCGTTGCAAAAACTCACGTTAGAGATCTTCAAGTAATTCATCTAACTTACCTTTTAATATGGAGGAGCTTTACTTTTATATTAAATCCCTGCTGGAGGAGCATGAAGAGAGAATAAGCACATGATTAGACCGTACCACACTACCCACGTGTGCCTAACAAAATTATGTTGCTACTCGGAGAGATACCACACAGACTGAAGGGTTACTTCATGCTTTGTACAGTCCCGACAGCGCAGAGAACAAGCCCAATGGTGTCGACGGTAAGGAGGTACTAGACCCACTTAGATCTGAACCCTCAGCACTAGAAGTGGAATACCAAGGCCCTGAACCCACTGATGATGCATGGAAGGAGCGAGGTGATAGCTGTCTGGGATGCCCTACCTACCAGGAGCTGCTGAATATGCCCTGGAGTGTGGGTGCTGTTATCCCCCTAGCCAAGCCACCATACCTCGAGCCTGACCCCACTGAACTGATTCTCGAGCTAGCAGCGCTCCAGGCTGATGCCACTTCATTCCCCAGGATGATGAAGTGCGATCTCTGCCTCTCACTACAATCGAGACTCAGCTTGCATTACCGTCTCTTTCCGGACTGCTGCTTTGGCTGGCTGGTGGACGATCCAGTTGGAGAACAACTCGCTGCACCCCTACTGTGCTGCAAGAGTCTGCAGACCATGCAGGTACAGGGGGAACTAAGAAGCAGGGGCCGACTGACTGTCACGCAACAGAGAGCTGTGCTGGCTTCAAGTGCAGTCCCCTCCAGGCTACCGATGGCCCACAATTTCCCCAGTTAAAGGCCCTTAAAGCTGGACTTGGTTAATCTACTAGTACCTCCAAAACTATTGTTCAACAGGGGGATAAAAAGAGCGATGGATAATGTTTCAGCCTCCACTGTATTGGACATCCTTTCCTGATGAGGACTCTATATCTAACAGTCTGTATGTTTCATACTTAAAAATTGGTTCCTAGACTGTATCACAATACATATATATAGAGCCTGCATGTTTAGCTGTAGCTGTAGAGGACTCACCAAACTTGACCCGGTGTGGTTTAGAAGCATAGCATGCAAGACTTTTTTACTCTTATAGTTAATTAAGAATTGTGTTCAGTACTCCAGTAGGAATCACACCTGCAGTTTATCTTAGGATCTACATATAGTAGTTAAGGTCATGTATAAGTCTTTTCCTTTTTTAATACATATGTCTGTTAATCTTGTTATTGTTAAGCTCTAGATTTGCATATGTTGTCATTTATACTTGTTGCGACATCCCTAGCTAGTGTTATTTACACACAGACTTAAGCCCTGAATACTATGCTTATTATGATGTGAAGTAATTTTGACAGGGTTCCGTCTGTCTGTTTCTGTTACTTATTTATTTCTTTATGTATCAGCCCTGGGAGTCGCCAAACCAATTTATATTAGTTAGAAATGGAGCATTTCATATACATAGCTCACACTTTCTCTTCTTCTTTCCCCAAGAGAGTTGAGCCTCTTATCATTAATATGTTTTTAATGCTAGTCCAACTGCCAATACAACCACGATTATTGATATTGCCCTGTTAGCAGCCAAGACAGAACATCATGTGCCCAGCTAGGTGACTTACTACCCAAGCATATATAAGAGTTACAACATCCCCCAACTTTCCCCAGGGTGGACCGTCTAAATTACCTTAAACTCCAGATTTCCCTCTCCTTATAAGGCTAACTTCCTATGCTCCCATGTTGAGACATTCCTTTACATAGTGCCAGCACGCCCAGTAGTTAGAAGCTCCTTCAACGAGTTGGTACAAGGTGCAATAGCCAGTTTATTCACAATCTAACTGTTTACCTAGTTTACATGAACTAGTCTCAGCTTTTACTGAAGTAATTGACTACACTAGTCTAATATCTGAACTCTGCCTACTCAAATGTATGCTTCACTGGACTATGTCACATAAGATTCTAAGATTTATACACCTCCCATACGTAATAAAGTTCCTTAGGCTTGAAGATCCCCTCTCTACACATATTTCATATACTTGCTACATGGCACATAAGAGTAGTTTTTTTCATATAATACTTGGGGTCCAAAAGTGACCCATCTTGTTACTTTACCTATTCCCCTAAGTTCCCCTACTTGTCTCAAAATCCCTCCTAAGGGGTCCATGAGTGTCCTCTAGCTACCATTGGGGGAAAAACATCTTATTTCATATTGCTCCATATATTAAGGGGACACACATTAAAAGAAAATCTGAGGTTTATCTCTACTTGTATTATCAGGTGAATTGTCGTTCCCACCATGTATATTTTAATGTATTTGTTTGTTGTTTTATTATTTGGAATTATGACATTGTCTGCCTGTTCAGTCTATTTTACAACCTCAATAAAAAAAATTAAAAAAAATTACTGACTTAAAAAAAAAAAAAAAAGGAATAGGCTAACAGATGTTAGTACAGACTCTACACCTGAAGCTATGTACCATTACCAGATACGCGTTCCCTAATATCACAGCTTTCTTCTTCTCACCCCAATTTGACTCAATTAAAAAGGATTTAACTAATATATCAGCAGAATTAAGTTCTCTTTCTACTGAAATGAGGCAAATTGGGTCGAGAATAACAGAAGCAGAAGGTAGAATCTCTGACTTAGAGGACTTAGTAAATTGCCAAGAAAATATGTCTCACAAAAAAGAAACTCAAATTACTCATTTACAAAATCGTCTAGAAGATATGGAGGATCGCTCTAGGCAGAATAATATTAGAATAGTAGGCTTACCAGAAACCCCAGAGTTTGAGAATTTAAATTTGAAATTTGCCTCCATATCCCTTCCTCAAGCATTAGGTTTTCCTCCGCATCAGATCCCGTTAGATAGTGAAAGGGCCCATAGAGTAGGTAGCAAGAAACAGAATATATCCGGATCTAATAACCCTAGAATGTGTATTTCTCCAACATAGGTGTGTCCGGTCCACGGCGTCATCCTTACTTGTGGGATATTCTCTTCCCCAACAGGAAATGGCAAAGAGCCCAGCAAAGCTGGTCACATGATCCCTCCTAGGCTCCGCCTACCCCAGTCATTCTCTTTGCCGTTGTACAGGCAACATCTCCACGGAGATGGCTTAGAGTTTTTTAGTGTTTAACTGTAGTTTTTATTATTCAATCAAGAGTTTGTTATTTTGAAATAGTGCTGGTATGTACTATTTACTCAGAAACAGAAAAGAGATGAAGATTTCTGTTTGTATGAGGAAAATGATTTTAGCAACCGTCACTAAAATCCATGGCTGTTCCACACAGGACTGTTGAGAGCAATTAACTTCAGTTGGGGGAACAGTGAGCAGTCTCTTGCTGCTTGAGGTATGACACATTCTAACAAGACGATGTAATGCTGGAAGCTGTCATTTTCCCTATGGGATCCGGTAAGCCATGTTTATTACGATCGTAAATAAGGGCTTCACAAGGGCTTATTAAGACTGTAGACTTTTTCTGGGCTAAATCGATTCATTATTAACACATATTTAGCCTTGAGGAATCATTTTATTTGGGTATTTTGATATAATAATATCGACAGGCACTGTTTTAGAGGGCGGAGTCTCACTCCTGCCACCTGTCCGCTATCCACATCCCAGGAGTGGAAAATTGGGAAGCGGATTTTCTGAGTCGTCAGACATTGCATCCGGGGGAGTGGGAACTCCATCCGGAAATCTTTGCCCAAGTCACTCAGCTGTGGGGCATTCCAGACATGGATCTGATGGCCTCTCGTCAGAACTTCAAAGTTCCTTGCTACGGGTCCAGATCCAGGGATCCCAAGGCGGCTCTAGTGGATGCACTAGTAGCACCTTGGACCTTCAAACTAGCTTATGTGTTCCCGCCGTTTCCTCTCATCCCCAAGCTGGTAGCCAGGATCAATCAGGAGAGGGCGTCGGTGATCTTGATAGCTCCTGCGTGGCCACGCAGGACTTGGTATGCAGATCTGGTGAATATGTCATCGGCTCCACCTTGGAAGCTACCTTTGAGATGAGACCTTCTTGTTCAGGGTCCGTTCGAACATCCGAACCTGGTTTCACTCCAGCTGACTGCTTGGAGATTGAACGCTTGATCTTATCGAAGCGAGGGTTCTCAGATTCTGTTATCGATACTCTTGTTCAGGCCAGAAAGCCTGTAACTAGAAAGATTTACCACAAAATTTGGAAAAAATATATCTGTTGGTGTGAATCTAAAGGATTCCCTTGGGACAAGGTTAAGATTCCTAAGATTCTATCCTTCCTTCAAGAAGGATTGGAAAAAGGATTATCTGCAAGTTCCCTGAAGGGACAGATTTCTGCCTTGTCTGTGTTACTTCACAAAAAGCTGGCAGCTGTGCCAGATGTTCAAGCCTTTGTTCAGGCTCTGGTTAGAATTAAGCCTGTTTACAAACCTTTGACTCCTCCTTGGAGTCTCAATTTAGTTCTTTCAGTTCTTCAGGGGGTTCCGTTTGAACCCTTACATTCCGTTGATATTAAGTTATTATCTTGGAAAGTTTTGTTTTTAGTTGCAATTTCTTCTGCTAGAAGAGTTTCAGAATTATCTGCTCTGCAGTGTTCTCCTCCTTATCTGGTGTTCCATGCAGATAAGGTGGTTTTACGTACTAAACCTGGTTTTCTTCCAAAAGTTGTTTCTAACAAAAACATTAACCAGGAGATTATCGTACCTTCTCTGTGTCCGAAACCAGTTTCAAAGAAGGAACGTTTGTTGCACAATTTGGATGTTGTTCGCGCTCTAAAATTCTATTTAGATGCTACAAAGGATTTTAGACAAACATCTTCCTTGTTTGTTGTTTATTCCGGTAAAAGGAGAGGTCAAAAAGCAACTTCTACCTCTCTCTCTTTTTGGATTAAAAGCATCATCAGATTGGCTTACGAGACTGCCGGACGGCAGCCTCCCGAAAGAATCACAGCTCATTCCACTAGGGCTGTGGCTTCCACATGGGCCTTCAAGAACGAGGCTTCTGTTGATCAGATATGTAGGGCAGCGACTTGGTCTTCACTGCACACTTTTACCAAATTTTACAAGTTTGATACTTTTGCTTCTTCTGAGGCTATTTTTGGGAGAAAGGTTTTGCAAACCGTGGTGCCTTCCATTTAGGTGACCTGATTTGCTCCCTCCCTTCATCCGTGTCCTAAAGCTTTGGTATTGGTTCCCACAAGTAAGGATGACGCCGTGGACCGGACACACCTATGTTGGAGAAAACAGAATTTATGTTTACCTGATAAATTACTTTCTCCAACGGTGTGTCCGGTCCACGGCCCGCCCTGGTTTTTTTAATCAGGTCTGATAATTTATTTTCTTTAACTACAGTCACCACGGTACCATATGGTTTCTCCTATGCAAATATTCCTCCTTAACGTCGGTCGAATGACTGGGGTAGGCGGAGCCTAGGAGGGATCATTTGACCAGCTTTGCTGGGCTCTTTACCATTTCCTGTTGGGGAAGAGAATATCCCACAAGTAAGGATGACGCCGTGGACCGGACACACCGTTGGAGAAAGTAATTTATCAGGTAAACATAAATTCTGTTTTTTAAATGTCTTAAATTCCAGGACAAAATAGAACTGCTAAAGCTATTTAAATCTTTACAAGGGTCCTTCTTAGTGGCTAATACTAAGATACTGTTATTTCAAGATTATTCAGTGGAAACTTCTGCCAGAAGAAAGATTATGGCCCTGTTTTGCACACAATTGATTAGCAAGGGCGACAAGGCATTTATGATTTACCTAGCAAAGGTGATTGTAGATTACAATGGTAATAGATTGTTTTTTAATAATGCTGAGGAAGTCAAAGAATTTGTTGCTAGTAAAGGATGATTATATCGGAAATAATAAGTTCAAGATATTAACTTTATGAGAGATATAATTGTATTTATATATGATTTTAAATAATTTTTCCCTCTCTCCTCCCCCCTCCTCCTTGCCTCCCATATCTTTTTTCTCCATAGTGCTGAAGTTTTAGATTTTATTGTATATCAAAGTAATGATATACGATAATGATGGCCAGGTTAAATGATGTTAAAATTAATCTTTCCTGGAATGTAGGAGGAATTTCCTCCACAGCTAAGTGAAATCCTATAATCAAACAGCTATCGGAAAGAGAGTCAGTCAAGTTAAAGATTAAATGGGTTGGAAAAGTTGTAGCTGCTCCAACAGCTAATAGAAAAAGTGGGGTGGCAATTTTGTTAAATAAGGAGTTAGACTACACTATTGAAGAGTGTGAAATCGATAGTGAAGCAAGGTATATTATATTGCATATTGTAATAAATAATTCAAAATATATTTTGTGTAATATTTACGCCCCACATAAATTTTCTATTGAATTCTGGAAAAAAATACAAGTCAAATTGTACCCTTTTATAAATGCAAACCTGTTAGTAGGGGGAGATTTTAACCTGACTCCATGTCCGGAGATTGATAGACTTGATTTTAAAAATATAAAAGTATATCACAATAATGCAAACATTTTTAAGAAGTGGTGCTATAAACTGAAATTAGTGGATATCTGGAGAATGAAGAACCCTGATAATAGGAGGTTCTCATGTGAGTCTAAATCACATAAAACTTTCTCCAGAATAGATTTAATTTTGATCTCCGAATCTATATCTGTTCAGATAATTCCAGAAATTGGAGAGATCTTAATTTCGGATCATGCTATTATTTCTTTAATATTCCCTTCAGTAGTTAAAGACAAATTATCTAGGTTTGTTTTCCCTCGCTTCTTAATGCATAACATTAAATTTGCCTCTTGGTTAAAACAAAAATGGATAGATTTCACTAATAATAATATAGGATATTTACATAAAATTGGGACTTTTTGAGAAGCCTCCAAGGCGGTTTTACGGGGAGAAATTGGGGCTTATATATCCAGGTTGAATAGGAGGAGTCGGGCTACGGAGATTCAACTTACTAACTAGGTTAAAACCGCTTTCAGGGATCTTTATAGGGCTCTTACAAACGTTAACTGGAATAAATATGTGAAGGCTAAAAGGGAGAGAGATCTTTTTCTTAAACAAAAGTCGGTAGAACAAGATCTAAAAACTTATCTGCATTTCAAAGGTTTTAACGGCTGTTTGGCTAAACATCTGGCTAGACTAGTCAAGAATAGAAATTTTTTTTTTTTTATCCCAGTTATTCAAATAGGAGACAACAGATTCACTACTACTGAAGACATTACTAAAGGGTTTTTTGATTTTTATCAACAGTTATATACGGATATTGAGAGTAGATTTATTAGCAGTGAATGCTCCAATTTCTGAGGAAGAAATTGAGATAGCAATAGATCATTTAAAATTAAATAGCGGTGGGCCCGGACTGTTTACCAGCAGAATTTTATAAAATTTTTGTAGTATATATAAAGGAAGTTCTTTAGAAATTATTTAATTATTATTTTTGTACCAGTAATCCTATCTTGGTGTATTTCTCAGTGGCTAATATCTCTTTAATTCTTAAAAAAGGGAAAAACCTCAAGACCCAGCTTCATATCGTCCTATTTCTGTTTTAAATACAGACTACAAATTGTTAGCTTCTATTATTGCTAATAGATTAACACGCGGTATAGATAAAATTATACATATCGATCAGTCCGGCTTCATGTTAGGGAGAAACTCTTCAAAACACATCTGTAAAGTGGTTATGTTTGTAGAATACTGTTGGTATTGTAATAAATTTAATAAGAATAGCGGGGTACAAGATATGGCTCTTTTAACTTTAGATGCTGAAAAAGCGTTTGATTCTATTTCTTGGCAACATCTTTTTTTTCATTAAATAAACTTAGATTTAGAGGCCATTTTGCACGATATATTCAGAAATTGTATAACCATCCTATCTCCTTTCTACTTATTTATAATTGTCTTTCTCCTAAAATTATATTAAAGAGAGGAACACGCCAGGGATGCCCTTTATCTCCGCTGTTATTTAACATAGCACTGGAACCACTTGCCATTAAGCGAAGAGATAATCTAAAGGGAATTGTGGTGGGCTTGCAACAGCTTAAGTTTTGCTCTATGCTGATGATCTGTTTTTATTTTTGGAAAATACGAGACTATCGATTCCATTAGCATTACAGTACCTCAATAAATATAGGGGGGTAGTTATCAAGCCGTCAACCTCAAATACGCTGGAATTCCGCAGCGTTTTTGTGGCGAGGCTGATTCGCCTTAGTTATCAAAGGCTAGAGACCGGCAAAAGTAGAATTTTGTGACGTAAGCTTCGATCCGCCGGACTCAGTCCGACACAGATCGATTCTTACGTCACTCCAGATGTTCCGCACACAAGTGCGGCACTATCTGACTACTTTTGCTAGTTATCAAAAAACTAGCAGGTACGCTCGACACTTTTCCGGCCCAGCGTACCTGGTTTTCAATCCGCCGCCCTGGAGGCAGCGGATCCCATAGGAATCAATGGGAGTCTGACCATAGCGAAAGTACAAGTTCGCTGCTGCCAGACATCCCATTGATTTCTATGGGAGATGTCTGCACCTAACACCCTAACATGTACCCCGAGTCTAAACACCCCTAAGCTGTCCCCCCTACACCGCCGCAACTAAATAAAGTTATTACCCCCTAAACCGCCGCTTCCGGAGCCCACCGCAAGCTATAATAAACTGATTAACCCCTAAACCGCCGCTCCCGGAGCCCACCGCAAGCTACTCTATACATATTAACCCCATAAACCGCCGCTCCCTGACCCCGCCGCAACTATAATAAATGTATTAACCCCTAAACCTATATTATACCTAGTAACCCCTATCCTGCCCCCCCTATACCGCCGCCCTCTATAATAAAGTTATTAACCCCTATCCTGCCGATCCCGGACCCCGCCGCAACCTATATTAAACTTATTAACCCCTAATCTGCCCCTACACCTATAATACATTTATTAACCCCTATCCTGCCCCCCCTACACCGCCGCCACTGTAATAAAATTATTAACCCCTAACACCCCCTAACTTAAATATTAATTAAATAAATCTAAATAATATTTCTCTTATTAACTAAATTAATCCTATTTAAAACTAAATACTTACCTTTAAAATAAACCCTAATATGGCTACAATATAAATAATAATTATATTGTAGCTATCTTAGGATTTATTTTTATTTTACAGGCAACTTTAAATTTATTTTAACTAGGTACAATAGCTATTAAATAGTTATTAACTATTTAATAGCTTACCTAGCTAAAATAAACTGAAATTTACCTGTAAAATAAATCCTAACCTAAGTTACAATTACACCTAACACTACACTATACTTTAATAAATTATTTCTATTTAAAACTAAATACTTACCTGTAAAATAAACCCTAAGATAGCTACAATGTAATTAATAATTACATTGTAGCTATTTTAGGATTTATATTTATTTTACAGGTAACTTTGTATTTATTTTAGCTAGTTAGAATAGTTATTAAATTGTTATTAACTATTTAATAACTACCTAGCTAAAAGAAATACAAAATTGCCTGTAAAATAAATCCTAACCTAAGTTACAATTAAACCTAACACTACACTATCATTACATTAATTAAATAAATTAACTACAAATAACTACAATTAAATACAATTACATAAACTAACTAAAGTACAAAAAATAAAAAAAGCTAAGTTACAAAAAATAAAAAAATAAGTTACAAACATTTAAACAATATTACAACAATTTTAAGCTAATTACACCTAATCTAAGCCCCCTAATAAAATAACAAAGCCTCCCAAAATAAAAAAATTCCCTACCCTATTCTACATTAAAAAAGTTCAAAGCTCTTTTACCTTACCAGCCCTTAAAAGGGCCTTTTGCGGGGCATGCCCCAAAGAAAACTGCTCTTTTGCCTGTAAAAGAAAAATACAACCCCCGCCCAACATTAAAACCCCCCACCCACATACCCCTAATCTAACCCAAACCCCCCTTAAATAAACCTAACACTACCCCCCTGAAGATCATCCTACCTTGAGTCGTCTTCACTCAGCCGAGCCACCGATGGAACCGAAGAGGAGATCCAGAGCGGCAGAAGTGATCCTCCAAGGGGCGCTGAAGAAGTCTTCCATCCGATTAAGTGATCCTCCAGGCGGCGCTGAAGAAGTCTTCCATCCGGGCGATGTCATCTTCCAAGCGGCGCTGAAGAAGTCTTCCATCCGGGCGATGTCATCTTCCAAGCGGGGTCTTCAATCTTCTTTCTTCAGTATCCATCTTCATCCCGCCGACGCGGAACATCCTTCTTTCCCGACGGACTACCGACGAATGAAGGCTCCTTTAAGGGACGTCATCCAAGATGGCGTCCCTTCAATTCCGATTGGCTGATAGGATTCTATCAGCCAATCAGATTGAGCTTGCATTCTATTGGCTGTTCCGATCAGCCAATAGAATGCGAGCTCAATCTGATTGGCTGATTCAATCGCCCGGATGGAAGACTTCTTCAGCGCCGCTTGGAAGATGACATCGCCCGGATGGAAGACTTCTTCAGCGCCGCCTGGAGGATCACTTCATCGGATGGAAGACTTCTTCAGCGCCCCTTGGAGGATCACTTCTGCCGCTCTGCATCTCCTCTTCGGTTCCATCCGTGGCTCGGCTGAGTGAAGACGACTCAAGGTAGGATGATCTTCAGGGGGGTAGTGTTAGGTTTTTTTAAGGGGGGTTTGGGTTAGATTAGGGGTATGTGGGTGGTGGGTTTTAATGTTGGGGGGGTTGTATTTTTCTTTTACAGGCAAAAGAGCAGTTTTCTTTGGGGCATGCCCCACAAAAGGCCCTTTTAAGGGCTGGTAAGGTATTTTGTACTTTAGTTAGTTTTTTTTAAGGGGGGTTTGGGTTAGATTAGGGGTATGTGGGTGGTGGGTTTTAATGTTGGGGGGGTTGTATTTTTCTTTTACAGGCAAAAGAGCAGTTTTCTTTGGGGCATGCCCCACAAAAGGCCCTTTTAAGGGCTGGTAAGGTTTTTGTACTTTAGTTAGTTTATGTAATTGTATTTAATTGTAGTTATTTGTAGTTAATTTATTTAATTAATTAATGTAATGATAGTGTAGTGTTAGGTTTAATTGTAACTTAGGTTAGGATCTATTTTACAGGTAATTTTGTATTTCTTTTAGCTAGGTAGTTATTAAATAGTTAATAACTATTTAATAACTATTCTAACTAGCTAAAATAAATACAAAGTTACCTGTAAAATAAATATAAATCCTAAAATAGCTACAATGTAATTATTAATTAGGGTTTATTTTACAGGTAAGTATTTAGTTTTAAATAGGAATAATTTATTAAAGTATAGTGTAGTGTTAGGTGTAATTGTAACTTAGGTTAGTTTTTATTTTACAGGTAAATTTCTCTTTATTTTAACTAGGTAGCTATTAAATAGTTAATAACTATTTAATAGCTATTGTACCTAGTTAAAATAAATTGAAATTTGCCTGTAAAATAAAAATAAATCCTAAGATAGCTACAATATAATTATTATTTATATTGTAGCTATATTAGGGTTTATTTTAAAGGTAAGTATTTAGTTTTAAATAGGATTAATTTAGTTAATAATAGAAATATTATTTAGATTTATTTAATTAATATTTAAGTTAGGGGGGGTGTTAGGGTTAGTGTTAGACTTAGGTTTAGGGGTTAATAAATTTATTACAGTGGCGGCGGTGTAGGTGGGGCAGGAAAGGGGTTAATAAATTTATTATAGGTGGCAACGGTGTAGGGGGGGCAGATTAGGGGTTAATAAGTTTAATATATGTTGCGGCAGGGTCCGGGAGCGGCGCTTTAGGGGTTAATACATTTATAAGAGTTGCGGCGGGGTCTAGGAGCGGCGGTTTAGGGGTTACTAACTTTATTGAGTTGCGGGAGGCTCCGGGGGCGCCGGTATAGGGGGTAGAACAGTGTAGTTAGTGTGGGTGCTTAGTGACAGGCTAGCAATAAAGCTGTAAAAAAGCCGAAGAGCAGCGAGATCGGATGAGTGATAACTCTCACAGTCCACTGCTCATCGCCCCGTACTTGGTGCGCGGCTTTTTGACAGATTTATTGATAACTTAGGCAAATTTTTTCAGGTCTGCGGCGACGAAGGTAGGCGAGCTTAGGCGGGCGTATTGGGCTGGCAAAGGCAGGAAAGTTGACACGTTGATAACTACCCCCCATAGTCTATTTTCTGGTTATAAAATAAACTTTCAGAAAAGTGAGCTATTATGGCTTAACATGCTAAACATAAGCTTGCACGATCATCCTTTTAAAGTAGTAGAAACTATTAGATATCTTGGGATTTTGATTCATAAAAATTAAAAAAAATGGTACTCTCTTAATTTTCATGAGCTTTTAGAGAAAATAAAAACAGATTTGGAGTTGTGGAGTTTGTACCCATTTTCTATTACGGCACGCATTAATTTAATTAAAAATATATTTTTCCCTTGATTATTATATCCCCTTCAAAATTTGCGGATAGCGGATTTAAATAAAATAAGGTCCTGGTTCTCCAGATTCATCTGGGGAGGTAAGAAGGCTCAAATTGCCCTTGATAGATTGATGCAAAAAAAAGAGTTGGCAGGATTGGCATTACTGGACATTAAATTATATAATTGGGCTGCATTGAGTAAGATTGCAATTGATTGGATTGCAGAGACAATTTTTTTTTTCCTCAGTCCAGATGGAGAAGTATTTGGTGCCCCCCTTTTCTCTGCAATCGTGCTTGCATTGTCCGACTAGCTCATTACCCTTTAATATCTCTAGTCTTATGTCAATTAAGAATATAATTATTGCCTGGCATAAATGCTGTTCGCAAATTGAGCTGGATTATAGTTTCTCTAAGTATTTACCTATAAGAGGTAATCCCCAATTTATTCCTGGGATATATAATGAGGCTTTCAAAGTCTGGGGGGAATTGAGTCTTAATTATGTTTCACAGATAATTGGAGAGGATGGACAGATTGTTCCTTTTCAGTCTATAGTTCAACAATATCAAGTCTCCCACAGAAGCTTTTTTGCCTATCTTCAGCTAAGACATTTTCTTAATACTCTTAATTTGGATTATGATAGGATTACTACCTGTCAAAATATTGAGATTTGTATTAAAAAACATATCATAGGTGATGCTTATATTTCTTTGTTGTATGACATTATGCTTGCTAAACAAGGGGCATTATGTATGGACAAATTATTAGATAATTGGGTTTGTGTCTTTCCGGATATGGAGTCAGATAAAATAAAAAAAAGCTTTGTAGCACTTAGTGAATGTTCAGACTCAATGAGCTGGAAAGAGTCCCACATGAAAGTAATTAATAACTATTATTTAACACCATATAGGTTAAACAGAATGTACCCATCAACACCCTCCGATTGCCCCAGATGTAGAAATCAATCTGCAGATTTTTTACACATGTGGTTTTGTCCTAAGGTTAGGCAACTGTGGCAAAAAATAGCATTTTGGGTATCAAGGACATTTGGGACTATGATTGAGTTATCTCCTGAAATTATACTGTTTTTATACACACACGATTATAGAGAGGAGCGATATATGGTTAATATTAATACTATTATTATGGCAGTTAGACACTTAATTTTCAAAAATTGGAAAGCTAGTGTTGCTCTAACATTCTTGTGAGTACTCCAAGAAATACAAGCACAAATTATTTTTGAATCTTACCATCTACAATCTCTGTCTGAAAAAAAATAAAGACTTTTTTAAATGGTTGGCTTCCGATTATCAAGACCTATCCGCTTCATACTCAAAAGCGTATATTGTCCCCTTTTTTTAGCTCACACAGCTTTGCTAACTTAGTATTATTAAATATATTTCCAGCAAACTGGATATCTTTGTAGGGAGAGGAGGCAGGTTATAGATAAGCGATTTGCCTGGGGTTGATGCTAGGAAAGATTAATAAGATTGTATAGTTATAATTCAAAATGTGGAAGATTTGGGGAAGGGTTTGTTTCAAGGAGGAGGGCCCTCCTTTTTTTTTTTCCTTCTCTTTCTCTCTTTTTTCTCCGTTTTTGTTTAATTTTAAGTTTTGTTTTACTTTAAGAAAAGTCTCCAACAGGGGTAGTAGGAAAAGTTGTCGGGAATATACTAGTATATACTGAAGAAGGTGCAATGTTGTTGTATAGTATATAGTATGATTATGTAACCCGGGGTGATTTTGGGTGGTATTGTTGATTCTTTTGTTTATTTTTTTGGGTATCTCTTCAATACACCCTGCGTGGTGTGAAGTAGCCACCTCAGTTATGATTGTACCTACTGTTGGATATATAAATAAAGATGTAAAATAAAAAAAAAATAGCCCTGGTTCTTAAGGGAAAGAAATTGAAAAATGTCCTTGTCCTTAAGGGGTTAAACACATTTCTAATTTACTTCTATTATCTAATTTACTTCATTCTCTTGATATACTTTGTCAAAAAGCATATCTAGATAGGCTCAGTAGCTGCTGACTGGTTGCTGCACATAGATGCCTCGTGTGATTGGCTCACCCATGTGCATTGCTATTTCTTTCATGTAATTAGCAAGAGTCCATGAGCTAGTGACGTATGGGATATACATTCCTACCAGGAGGGGCAAAGTTTCCCAAACCTTAAAATGCCTATAAATACACCCCTCACCACACCCACAATTCAGTTTTACAAACTTTGCCTCCGATGGAGGTGGTGAAGTAAGTTTGTGCTAGATTCTACGTTGATATGCGCTCCGCAGCAAGTTGGAGCCCGGTTTTCCTCTCAGCGTGCAGTGAATGTCAGAGGGATGTGAGGAGAGTATTGCCTATTTGAATGCAGTGATCTCCTTCTACGGGGTCTATTTCATAGGTTCTCTGTTATCGGTCGTAGAGATTCATCTCTTACCTCCCTTTTCAGATCGACGATATACTCATATATACCATTACCTCTGCTGATTCTCGTTTCAGTACTGGTTTGGCTTTCTACAAACATGTAGATGAGTGTCCTGGGGTAAGTAAATCTTATTTTCTGTGACACTCTAAGCTATGGTTGGGCACTTTGTTTATAAAGTTCTAAATATATGTATTCAAACATTTATTTGCCTTGACTCAGAATGTTCAACTTTCCTTATTTTTCAGACAGTCAGTTTCATATTTGGGATAATGCATTTGAATTAATCATTTTTTCTTACCTTCAAAAATTTGACTCTTTTTTCCCTGTGGGCTGTTAGGCTCGCGGGGGCTGAAAATGCTTCATTTTATTGCGTCATTCTTGGCGCGGACTTTTTTGGCGCAAAAATTATTTTCCGTTTCCGGCGTCATACGTGTCGCCGGAAGTTGCGTCATTTTTTGACGGTATTTTGCGCCAAAAATGTCGGCGTTCCGGATGTGGCGTCATTTTTGGCGCCAAAAGCATTTTAGGCGCCAAATAATGTGGGCGTCTGATTTGGCGCTAAAAAATATGGGCGTCGCTTTTGTCTCCACATTATTTTAGTCTCATTTTTTCATTGCTTCTGGTTGCTAGAAGCTTGTTCTTTGACATTTTTTCCCATTCCTGAAACTGTCATTTAAGGAATTTGATCAATTTTGCTTTATATGTTGTTTTTTTGTCTTACATATTGCAAGATGTCTCACGTTGCATCTGAGTCAGAAGATACTACAGGAAAATCGCTGTCTAGTGCTGGAGCTACCAAGCTAAGTGTATCTGCTATAATTTTTGGTATCTGTTTCTCCAGCTGTTGTTTGTATTGCATGTCATGACAAACTTATTAATGCAGATAAAATTTCCTTTAGTACTGTTACATTACCTGTTGCTGTTCCGTCAACATCTAATTTTCAGAGTGTTCCTGATAAACATAAGAGATTTTTTTTTTTTTTTAAATCCATTAAGAAGGCTATGTCTGTTATTTCTCCTTCTAGTTTACATAAAAGTCTTTTAAAATTTCTCTTTTTTCAGATGAATTTTTAAATGAACATCATCATTCTGATACTGATAAATCTTTGTATTTGTTCAAGATGGAATTTATTCGTTCTTTATTTAAAGAAGTATTAATTGCATTAGAAATAGAGGATTCTGGTCCTCTTGATACTAAATCTAAACGTTTAAATAAGGTTTTTAAATCTCCTGTAGTTATTCCAGAAGTGTTTAATCTCCCTGATGCTATTTCTGAAGTAATTTCCAGGGAATGGAATAATTTGGGTAATTCTTTTACTCCTTCTAAACGTTTAAGCAATTATATCCTGTGCCATCTGACAGATTAGAGTTTTTTTGGGACAAAATCCCTAAGGTTATGGGGCTGTCTCTACTCCTGCTAAATGTACTACTATTCCTACGGCAGATAGTACTTTATTTAAGGGAAATTGAATCCTTTCTAAGAAAAGCTTACTTATGTTCAGGTAATCTTCTTAGACCTGCTATATTTTTAGCGGATGTTGCTGCAGCTTCAACTTTTTGGTTAGAAGCTTTAGCGCAACAAGTAACAGATCATAATTTTATAGCATTATTATTATTCTATAACATGCTAATAATTTTATTGGTGATACCATCTTTGATATCATTAGAGTTGATGTCAGGTATATGTCTCTAGCTATTTTAGCTAGAAAAGCTTTATGGATTAAACTTGGAATGCTGATATGTCTTCTAAGTCAACTTTGCTTTCCCTTTCTTTCCAGGGTATTAAATTATTATTTCAATTGTTTCTGGAAGGAAGGGAACTTTTTTACCAAAGGATAAAAAATCTAAGGTAAATTTAGGTCTAATAATCTTTTTTGTTCCTTTCCTCACAAGGAACAAAAGCCTGATCCTTCATCCTCAGGAGCGGTATCAGTTTGGAAACTATTTCCAGTTTGGAATATATCCAAGCCTTATTGAAATCTATAGCCAGCTCCTAAGTACCCATGAAGGTGCGGCCCTTATTCCAGCTCAGCTGGTATGGGGCAGATTACGTTTTCTTCAAAGAAATTTGGATCAATTCCGTTCTCAATCTCTGGTTTCAGAACATTGTTTCAGAAAGGTACAGAATTGGCTTCAGTTAAGGCCTCCTGCTAAGAGATTTTTTTTCTTTCCCGTGTCCCAGTTAACACAGCAAGGCTCAGCATTTCTGAAATGTGTTTCAGATCTAGAGTTGGTTGGAGTAATTATGCCAGTTCCAGTTCTGGAACAGGGGCTGGGGTTTTATTTTATCTCTTCATTGTACCAAGAAGGTCAATTCCTTCAGACCAGTTCCGGATCTATCAATATTGAATCGTTATGTAAGGATACCAACATTCAAGATGGTTACTGTAAGACTATCCTGTTTTTTGTTTAGCAAGGGCATTATATGTCTACAATAGATTTACAGGATGTGTATCTGCATATTCCGATTCATCCAGATCACTTTTAGTGTCTGAGATTCTCTTTTTAGACAAGCATTACCAGTTTTTTTGGCTCTACCGTTTGGCCTAGCCTCAGTTCCAAGAATTTTTTTCAAAGGTTCTCGGTGCCCTTCTTTCTGTAATCAGAGAACAGGGTTTTGGTATTTCCTTATTTGGACGATATCTTGGTATTTGCTCAGTCTTCTCATTTTCGAAGAATCTCATACGTATCGACTTGTGTTGTTTCTTCAAGTTCATGGTTGGAGGTTCAATTTACTAATCAGTTCATTGATTCCTCAGACAAGGGTAACCTTTTTAGGTTTCTAGATAGATTCAGTGTCTATGACTCTGTCCTTGTCAGACAAGAGAAGTTTAACATTGATATCAGCTTGTCAAAACCTTCAGTCACAATCATTCCCTTTGGTAGCCTTATGCATGGAAATTTTAGGTCTTAGGACTGCCGCATCAGATGCGATCTCCTTTGCTCGTTTTCACATGCGACCTCTTCAGCTCTGTATGCTGAACCAATGGTGCAGGGATTACTCAAAGATATCTCAATTAATATCTTTAAACCGATTATACGACACTCTCTGATATGGTGGACAGATCACCATCGTTTAGTTCAGGGGGCTTCTTGTTCTTCCGACCTGGACTATAATCTCAACAGATGCAAGTCTTACAGGTTGGGGAGCTGTGGTATCTGACGGCACAAGGGGTTTGGGAATCTCAGGAGGTGAGATTTCCGATCAGTATTTTGGAACTCCGTGCAATTTTCAGACCTTTTCAGTCTTGGCCTCTTCTGAAGAGAGAGTTGTTCATTTGTTTTCAGATAGACAATGTCACAACTGTGGCATACATCAATCATCAAGGAGGGACTCACAGTCCTCTGGTTATGAAAGAAGTATCTCGAATTTTGGTTTGGGCGGAATCCAGCTCCTGTCTAATCTCTGCGGTTCATATCCCAGGTATGGACAATTGGAAAGCGGATTATCTCAGTCGCCAAACGTTGCACCTGGGCGAATGGTCTCTTCACTCAGAGGTATTTCCTCAGATTGTTCAAATGTGGGAACTCCCAGAAATAGATCTGATGGCTTCTCATCTAAACAAGAAACTTCCCTGGTATCTGTCCGGATCCCGGGATCCTCGGGCGGAGGCAGTGGATGCATTATTTCTTCCTTACAAGTGTCATCCTGCCTATATCTTTCCGCCTCTAGTTCTTCTTCCAAGGGTATTCTCCAATATTCTAAAGGAATGCTCGTTTGTTCTGCTGGTAGCTCCAGCATGGCCTCACAGGTTTTGGTATGCGGATCTTGTCCGGATGGCCTCTTGCCAACCGTGGACTCTTCCGTTAAGACTAGTCTTTCTGTCTCAAAACCTTAATTTTAAGGTATGCAGTTTGAACGCTTGATTCTTAGTCAAAGAGGTTTCTCTGACTCTGTGATTGATACTATGTGACAGGCTCGTAAATCTGTATCTAGAGAGATATATTATAGAGTCTGGAAGACTTATATTTCTTAGTGTCTTTCTCATCTTTTTTCTTGGCATTCTTTTTGAATACCGAGAATTTTACAGTTTCTTCAGGATGGTTTAGATAAAGGTTTGTCCGCAAGTTCCTTGAAAGACAAATCTCTGCTCTTCCTGTTCTTTTTCACAGAAGGTTTGCTAATTTTCCTGATATTTATTGTTTTGTACAACCTTTGGTTCGTATAAAACCTGTCATTAAGTCAATTTCTCCTCCTTGGAGTTTGAATTTGGTTCTGGGGGCTCTTCAAGCTCTTCCTTTTGAACCCATGCATTCTTTGGTCATTATATTACTTTCTTGGAAAGTTTTGTTTCTTTTGGCCATCTCTGCTGCCAGAAGAGTCTCTGAATTATCTACTCTTTTTTGTGAGTCTCCTTTTCTGATTTTGCATCAGGATAAGGCGGTGCTGCGAACTTCTTTTGAATTTTTTACCTAAGGTTGTGAATTCTAACAACATTAGTAGAGAAATTGTGGTTCCTTCATTATGTCCTGATCCTATGAATTCTAAGGAGAAATCATTGCATTCTTTGGATGCTGTTAGAGCTTTGTAATATTATGTTGAAGCTACTAAGTCTTTCCGAAAGACTTCTAGTCTATTTGTCATCTTTTCCGGTTCTAGAAAAGGCCAGAAAGCTTCTGCCATTTCTTTGGCATCTTGGTTGAAATCTTTATTTCATCATGCCTATGTTGAGTCGGGTAACACTCCGCCTCAAAGGATTACAGCTCATTCTATTAGGTCAGTTTCTACTTCCTGGGCGTTTAGGAATGAAGCTTTGGTTGATCAGATTTGCAAAGCAGAAACTTGGTCCTCTTTGCATAATTTTACTAAATTCTACCATTTTGTTGTGTTTTCTTCTTTTGAAGCAGTTTTTGGTAGAAACGTACTTCAGGCAGTGTTTTCAGTTTGAATCTTCTGCTTATGTTTTTTCATTAAAATTTTATTCTGGGTGTGGATTATTTTCAGCAGGAATTGGCTGTCTTTATTTTATCCCTCCCTCTCTAGTGACTCTTGCGTGGAAAGATCCACATCTTGGGTAATCATTATCCCATACGTCACTAGCTCATGGACTCTTGCTAATTACATGAAAGAAAACATAATTTATGTAAGAACTTACCTGATAAATTCATTTCTTTCATATTAGCAAGAGTCCATGAGGCCCGCCCTTTTTTGTGGTGGTTTTGATTTTTTTGTATAAAGCACAATTATTCCAATTCCTTATTTTATATGCTTTCGCACTTTTTTCTTATCACCCCACTTCTTGGCTATTCGTTAAACTGAATTGTGGGTGTGGTGAGGGGTGTATTTATAGGCATTTTAAGGTTTGGGAAACTTTGCCCCTCCTGGTAGGAATGTATATCCCATACGTCACTAGCTCATGGACTCTTGCTAATATGAAAGAAATGAATTTATCAGGTAAGTTCTTACATAAATTATGTTTTCTCCAACAAAGGATATCTAAAGAATGAAGCAAATTAGATAATATAAGTAAATTGGAATGTTGTTTAAAATTGTAGCGTTTAGTGTCCCTTTAAGCTTTTTTTTCTCCAGTTTTTGCACTCTATTGAAATCTATAGGGGTATACGTTAATGGAATATTCAAATTCTGGCTTTTTGTACGTGTTTGTTTAGCGCTTGTGCAAAAACATTATACTTTAAACTTACATGCACAAACTGATGTGCACAAAAAGCTTACTTCATGCAGAGTTAAAGCGAGAGCGGGAACGCAAAATCCCACTGCACTCATAGTATAGCCCAAAATCGGAGTATAGCCCAAAATGAGAAAATAAAGGTAAATTAGCTATTTCTAAACAATTTAATACACTCCAGTGGGTGAAATGGATCATTGGGAACACATTAAAGGAGAGAAAATATTAGTGTACACTGTCCCTTTAATATTTTTTTTCTTGGTTTTGCTATACTACTTCCTGCCAGTAGGTGGCAGGGTTGCATAACATTTTCAACATTTTTATATTTGTTACATGTTCGAAATATATATAATTATTTTTGCTTTGGGACATAATATATCCGGTGTGATACAGGAATTACGTTTACCTCACATGTGTCCTAAAGCAAAAAGGTTGGGAACAAAATAGTTATTTATATTTATGTGTATTTAGTAGAACCAATCTACAGTGTAGCAGGGAGAGTGACCAGGATTGAAGTGGGCAGCTCCTTCCAACCATTAATCATCAATCTCTGTCATCGAGCTGTGCAGGCTGATCCTGTTTCTTGCAGTAATATAATCCAGTTGGCAGGAGCTCTGCCTCGTCCTTCATATGTTAAGAAGCCATCACTGAGTAGAGCAGGCGGCTGTCTGGCTCTGTAAGAGGGAGGGCTCTGTCCTGTCAGCACAGCAATTGTAAATTATTCGCAGCAAGGAAAGGAATAGCAGCTGTGCAGTGCAGACTAACGTTGTGCAACTGTTTTCACTTGTTATGAATATTATCCTTATTATTATTTTTATTATTATTTCAGTAGTGTACCCGCAAAGTGTATTATGTGTTTAGACACAATAAATATTATGGAACCTCTATATCATTCTGATAATGTAACTCAATATTTATATAATAGCGGTTACCAACTTTGCAGGGGCAATGTGTGCAATTTAATAACACTCTGAATTATATCATTTGCAAAGGATAATATATATAAAACCTTAATCCTTTTAGTTCTGATTTGTCTATTAATTAAACTCAGACCAGATTAATAAACAAACTTAGTTTATTAAAAGAATTAGAAATAATAAGCAATATTTGAATAAAGCAAAACAATAAATATACATCATTACAATGATTTAATGATTATCAGGTTAGAACTAGTGAAAATTATCACAAAATTATTTTATTTGCAGTAGCTTGCATGTATAATAGAGAAACAGAAACGTTTGTTATTTAAATTCTCAGCATAGCTTGCAAGAATCAGGTAAACAAATAATCCTGGCAAACCATAAGAAAATTATATTATTACCAGATTCCTGATTGACCCAGTGTTATTGTCGACAGATAAGACCAGGTTAACAGGAATTACCTAACAAAAACATTTGTGACTATAAAGGGCAAACCAGAATTGATTAACTCCCCTGATACAATAATAAAACTTTGAATATAAATGTAAAGAACATAAACCATATTAACAAAACTGTTTCATGTGGGTTTGTTTCATACTTATCAATATTGTGGGATCCTTGACTGGGGTTCAGTGTAAATAGACCCTCTTAGGTTACCCCTGGACCCTCTCTCGCCATTATCCTGACTTGTCTATCTGGTCAGCTTAGCCTCCCAACTCCTCTAGATAGGGTGTGGTCATCATGTATGCTCCGTGTGGCCCCTTGTGCCGTCTGCTTGTGTCCCCCTCTCCCCCTTTTGTGGGTGAGTGTGTATTTTATGGAAAGTGCTTAACTCCACCCCAACTGATAAGGGTAGGTTCACATAATTGATTGGCTAACACTAATTACAGATTAATTAACATTTTTGTTAATAAGCTAAGATTTAGAAGTTATATTTTTCCCTCGGAAGATGGCTCTCGTCACTAAGCAAATATGTATTTTGTAAATATATTCTGAAAAACAAGTCAGTATCTCTATTTGACCATTAACCAAGGTTGAACCCCACTAATATTTATAGAAAAAGAGACTTACTGGAACCATGTATGACAAACATGGGGATATTTGTGAATATTTATACCAGTAATATAATGATAGGAATCATGCAGCTATGTTGGGGACCTTAATATCATAGTAAAAAAACATGGATTATTTTGATAAAGTACAAAAACTTCACAGTAAGCAATTATATACTGACAAGCAGCACTAGCTAATAGCTACATATTAATACTGAAAAATAATATATATGTGTATGTGTACCTGAATATATAAGTAAATACATATGATCAATTGTACCCCTATATTATATAGCACAGACATATCTGATTAATATGCAATATCAAAATGGTGAATTATACTGGACAATTGTCCTGACACACTGGTCTTCAGCACATAGTGTGATATAGCATTAAAAAGCTACTGCCCCTACCATCTTCCCAAAATATGCCACGCTAGGCACAGGCCTTAGTGGCCTAGGCATTAATACGTCCATGAGTGTACATATGTGTGTGACGTGTTTAAAGGATGAAGGGTGCAGGTGAGTGTACAGGTGTGATATTTCTAAGGGACGTAGGGTACAGGTGAGTGCACATATGGGACATTCAGCTCTAAACTAAAATTGAATCATCTTTATATTATGTATACCTGTTATGTTAAAAACAGAACACAGCAACTAAATAATTATTTGTTTTGTATATTTTAGGTGAAAATGATGCTAAGATTTTACGTAACACAGATGAAACAGAAGATCAGTGGCTAAGAAATGTGTATGTGACTCCAGTGCAGGAAATATTTGACAATATTAATACACGTGAGTTAAAATGTGTGCCGTGCCTGAGAGATGCAGGGCACAGGTGATTGTAAGTGTGTGATGCATCTGAGGGACACAGATAAGCGGACACAGGGCACAGGTGTGTATGTATGTTTGATGCATCTGAGGAGTGCAGGGCACAAGTGTGTGTAAGTGTATGATATGTCAGAGGGCCACAGGGTACAGGTGAGTATGTGTGACTTGTCTGTGGGGTGCCATGCACAAGCAAGTTTACATTGGTGACGTGTCTGAGGAATGTAGGGTACTGGTGAGTGCACACGTGTGTGATGTAGCAGAGGAATGCAGGGCACAGGTGATTGTAAGTGTGTGACTTGTCTTTGGGGTGCACGGCACAAGTGAGTGTATTTTAGTGACATGTCTAAAGGAACACAAAGAACTGGTGAGTGCATGCATGTGTAATGTGACAGAGGAATGCAGGAAACAGGCGAGAGCATGTGTGTGTGGCATGTCTGAGTAATGCAGAGCACAGGTTAAGGGTACGTGTGATATGTATGAGAGACGCAAGACACAGGTGAGTATATACATGTGATATGTCTGAGGGGAGCTTTGTTACAAATCCCAAAGCTCAACAGGAACTGTTATCTTCAAAGTGTATATTAAAAATTAAATGATAGTCAGTCAGAGGATATAGCAGAACTTAATATGCAATACAGATGTGTAGAAAAATACAGTGTATGTCTTAGGTAAAAATGTGCCCTTCCTGTGACTTTACAGCTGTTGCCAACATGACATAATTGTACGTTTTTAATAGAAACTAATTCAGAACAGTTTCAATGATCTCACAATACAATAATTATATCATTAACATTACTTCCATTGTATTTCTTATCATCAGGTGAATTTACAAACTGCAATAATCCTGGTCATGGTGAGACTGCAGATACTTCTTTTAATCTTCTTCAAAATCAAAGAACCCACATGGGAAATGTATGTTCTGAATGTGGAAAATGTTTTACCAGGAAATCACATCTTATAAGACATCAGAAAATTCATACAGGAGAGAAAGCATTTTCTTGTTCTGAATGTGGAAAATGTTTTACCTTGAAATCAGCTCTTAGTAATCATATAAAAATTCATACTATAGTGAAATCACTTTCATGTTCTGACTGTGGGAAATGTTTTACTGTTAAATCAGATTTTATTAGGCATAAAAAAATCCATACAGGTGAGAGAGAATTTTTGTGTTCTGACTGTGGGAAATGTTTTATTCTGAAATCAAATCTTATTATGCATCAAAAAATCCATACAGGTGAGAAAGAATTTTCATGCTCTGAATGTGGGAAATATTTTACTCTGAAATCATCTCTTATTAAACATCAGATAATTCATACAGGGGAAAAGGGATTTTCATGTTCCGACTGTGGGAAATGTTTTACTCAGAAATCATCTCTTAATACTCATCAGAAGATTCATACAGGGGAGAAAGGATTTTCATGTTCTGACTGTGGGAAATGTTTTACTCAGAAATCAACACTTAATAACCATAATAAAATGCATACAGGGGAGAAAGCATTTTCATGTTCTGATTGTGGGAAATCTTTTACCCTGAAAGGAAATCTTGTTACTCATCAGAAGATTCATATTAAAGGATATCAGAGCTTAAAGGGATAGCCTACTTGAAACCTTGTATTGCTTAAAAAAATAGATAATCCCTTTATTATCGATTTGCCAGTTTTGTATAACCAACACTTAAATGAATATACTTTTTACTTTTGTAATGGCCTTGTATCTAAGCCTCTGTAGACTGCCCCTTATCTCAGTGCTTTTGACAAACTTACATTTCAACCAACTATAGTGTTGGTTCCTGCATAACTCCATGGGAATTAACACAATGTTGTCTATATGGCACATGTGAACTAGCACTGTCTGGCTGTGAAAAACTAATAAAATGCACTTAAATAATAGATGCTTAGAAATCAGCCTACCTAGGTTTGCCTTCAACAAATAATATCAAGAGAAAAAAGCAAGTTTGATGATAAAGGAAATTGGAAATTTGTTTAAAAATTGAATGTCCTATATGAATCATGAGCGTTTAATTTTGACTTTACTGTACCTTTAACCTTTTTTAGTGCAGAGGGGAACACATAGTTGTCATCTCATGTCTAGAGTGCTTATGATAATTACATGTGGTCCTCTGGAGTGCCCACTTTTTGTAGTTGTTTGAGGCTCCTTCTGCACCTCAAGCAGTTAAAAGTGGCCCTGGGGGGATTAGGTGTACCTATATAGGTTTGAATAGACAAGTGATCATATGACCAAATATATGTGTGCTTATTTGAGAAGAGGCTCTTGGAAGAGAGTGTGTATGTGCATATCCAAGTTATATAAAAATACCTAAAGGCCTTTATTTATGTATTGATAAATCCTCCTTTGAAATGTGGGTACTGCTGAGCGCATTATAGTCAGCTTATCACTTAGATGGTATTGTAGATATGAGAAAAAAACTAACTCGCTATTGTTTACATTTTTAAAGTTGTGCAATTATCCACAGTGCACCAAACACAGTATAATCACCAAACACTCCAAAAGTCCTTTATAGTCCTTTATAGATGAAAAGTTCACTTCAAGGAAAAAGCTGCCATTGGCAGTGAAACGTGCGTTGGATTGAGTGTAATTTGTCATAATGAAGGGTACTTATTTGGCTGATGTAAGCAGACACAGGAGTTTGCTAGTCGTATATTTCACTCTGTATATGTCTACATGTACAGTTGTGAAAACCCTGAGTATATAACACAAACTCCTTTCTCTTGTTAAGTGTCCAGTCCACGGATCATCCATTACTTATGGGATATATTCCCTTCCCAACAGGAAGTTGCAAGAGGATCACCCAAAGCAGAGCTGCTATATAGCTCCTCCCCTCACATGTCATATCCAGTCATTCTCTTGCAACCCTCAACATAGATGGAGGTCGTGAGAGGAGTGTGGTGTTTTATACTTAATTAATTCTTCAATCAAAAGTTTGTTATTTTTAAATGGCACCGGAGTGTGCTGTTTTTTCTCAGGCAGTATTTGGAAGAAGAATCTGCCTGCGTTTTCTATGATCTTAGCAGAAGTAACTAAGATCCACTGGCTGTTCTCGCACATTCTGAGGAGTGAGGTAACTTCAGAAAGGGAATGGCGTGCGGGGTCTCCTGCAACTAAGGTATGTGCTGTAAAATATTTTTCTAAGGAATGGAATTGACTAAGAAAATACTGCTGATACCGAAGTAATGTAAGTAAAGCCTTAAATGCAGTAAAAGTGACTGGTATCAGGCTTATTAATGTATGTGCAGTAAAATAACTTTCTAAGGAATGGAATTTGACTAAGAAAATGCTGCTAATACTGAAGTAATGTAGTAAAGCCTTAAATGCAGTAGAAGCGACTGGTATCAGGCTTATCAATAAGAGATACATACTCTTTAAAAAAGGATGTTTAAAACGTTTGCTGGCATGTTTAATCGTTTTTTTTGAGGTACATTGGTGATAAAACTTATTGGGGCATAATTTTTTCCACATGGCTGACTTATTTCTGCATAGAAACAGTTAACTGAGGCTTCCCACTGTTGTAATAAGAGTGGGAGGGGCCTATTTTAGCGCTTTTTTGCTCAGTAAAAATTCAGACTCAGTCTTCCTGCTTCTTCCTGCATGATCCAGGACATCTCTAGAGAGCTCAAGGGACTTCAAAAGTCATTTTGAGGGAGGTAATCAGTCACAGCAGACCTGTGACAGTGTGTTTGACTGTGTTAAAAACGTTTTTTTCTCTATTGATTATCCGTTTTGGGTATTAAGGGGTTAATCATCCATTTGCAAGTGGGTGCAATGCTCTGCTAGCTTAATACATTTACTGTGAAACTTTGGTTGCTATAACTGATTTGGTTCATTGTTATTTCAACTTGAGACAGGTTTTGTGCTTCTTAAAGGCGCAGTAGCGTTTTTTATATTGCTTGTAAACTTATTTTAAAGTGTTTTCCAAGCTTGCTAGTCTCATTGCTAGTCTGTTTAAACATGTCTGACACAGATGAATCTGTTTGTTCATTATGTTTGAAGGCCAGTGTTGAGCCCCATAGAAATATGTGTACAAGACCTCCTAGTAATGGGGGTGATCCACCCTGTTCCGCGGACGGAACAAGGGCAGGGATTTTACTCAAATCTGTTTGTGGTTCCCAAGAAAGAGGGAACCTTCAGACCAATCTTGGACCTAAAGATCTTAAACAAATTCCTAAGAGTTCCATCATTCAAAATGGAAACTATTCGAACCATCCTACCCATGATCCAAGAGGGTCAGTACATGACCACAGTGGACTTAAAGAATGCCTACCTTCACATACCGATTCACAAAGATCATTATCGGTACCTAAGATTTGCCTTTCTAGACAGGCATTACCAGTTTGTGGCTCTTCCCTTCGGGTTAGCTACGGCCCCGAGAATCTTTACAAAGGTTCTGGGCTCACTTCTGGCGGTTCTAAGACCGCGAGGCATAGCGGTGGCTCCGTATCTAGACGACATCCTGATACAGACGTCAAGCTTTCAAATTGCCAAGTCTCATACAGAGATAGTTCTGGCATTTCTGAGGTCGCATGGGTGGAAAGTGAATGTGGAAAAGAGTTCTCTATCACCACTCACAAGAGTCTCCTTCCTAGGGACTCTTATAGATTCTGTAGAGATGAAAATTTACCTGACGGAGTCCAGGTTATCAAAACTTCTAAATGCTTGCCGTGTCCTTCATTCCATTCCACGCCCGTCAGTGGCTCAGTGCATGGAAGTAATCGGCTTAATGGTAGCGGCAATGTACATAGTGCCATTTGCACGCCTGCATCTCAGACCGCTGCAATTATGCATGCTAAGTCAGTGGAATGGGGATTACTCAGATTTGTCCCCTCTACTAAATCTGGATTGAGAGACCAGAGATTCTCTTCTCTGGTGGCTTTCTCGGGTCCATCTGTCCAAGGGCATGACCTTTCGCAGGCCAGATTGGACGATTGTAACAACAGATGCCAGCCTTCTAGGTTGGGGCGCAGTCTGGAACTCCCTGAAGGCTCAGGGATCATGGACTCAGGAGGAGAAACTCCTCCCAATAAATATTCTGGAGTTAAGAGCAATATTCAATGCTCTTCTAGCTTGGCCTCAGTTAGGACAACATCACGACTGTGGCTTACATCAACCATCAAGGGGGAACCAGGAGTTCCCTAGCGATGTTAGAAGTCTCAAAGATAATTCGCTGGGCAGAGTCTCACTCTTGCCACCTGTCAGCGATCCACATCCCAGGCGTGGAGAACTGGGAGGCGGACTTTCTAAGTCGCCAGACTTTTCATCCGGGGGAGTGGGAACTTCATCCGGAGGTGTTCGCTCAACTGATTCATCGTTGGGGCAAACCAGAACTGGATCTCATGGCGTCTCACCAGAACGCCAAGCTTCCTCTTTATGGATCCAGGTCCAGAGACCCGGAAGCGGCGCTGATAGATGCCCTAGCAGCCCCTTGGGTTTTCAACATGGCTTATGTGTTTCCACCGTTTCCGCTGCTGCCTCGACTGATTGCCAAGATCAAACAGGAGAGAGCATCGGTGATTCTGATAGCGCCTGCGTGGCCACGCAGGACCTGGTATGCAGACCTAGTGGACATGTCGTCCTGTCCACCATGGTCTCTACCCCTGAGGCAGGACCTTCTAATACAAGGTCCTTTCAACCATCCAAATCTAATTTCTCTGAAGCTGACTGCATGGAGATTGAACGCTTGATCCTATCAAAGCGTGGCTTCTCAGAGTCAGTTATTGATACCTTAATACAGGCACGGAAGCCTGTTACCAGAAAAATCTACCATAAGATATGGCGTAAATACTTATATTGGTGCGAATCCAAGAGTTACTCATGGAGTAAAGTTAGGATTCCTAGGATATTGTCTTTTCTACAAGAGGGTTTAGAAAAGGGCTTATCTGCTAGTTCGTTAAAGGGACAGATTTCTGCTCTGTCTATTCTTTTGCACAAGCGTCTGGCAGAAGTTCCAGACGTCCAGGCTTTTTGTCAGGCTTTGGCTAGGATTAAGCCTGTGTTTAAAACTGTTGCTCCTCCGTGGAGCTTAAACTTGGTTCTTAAAGTTCTTCAAGGTGTTCCGTTTGAACCCCTTCATTCCATTGCTATTAAGCTTTTATCTTGGAAAGTTCTGTTTTTGATGGCTATTTCCTCGGCTCGAAGAGTCTCTGAGTTATCTGCCTTACATTGTGATTCTCCTTATCTGATTTTCCATTCAGACAAGGTAGTTCTGCGTACTAAACCTGGGTTTTTACCTAAGGTAGTTTCTAACAGGAATATCAATCAAGAGATTGTTGTCCCATCATTGTGCCCTAACCCTTCTTCAAAGAAGGAACGTCTTTTGCATAATCTGGACGTAGTCTGTGCCCTGAAGTTCTATTTACAGGCAACTAAAGATTTTCGTCAAACTTCTTCCCTGTTTGTCGTTTATTCTGGACAGAGGAGAGGTCAAAAAGCTTCGGCAACCTCTCTCTCTTTTTGGCTTCGTAGCATAATACGCTTAGCCTATGAGACTGCTGGACAGCAGCCCCCTGAAAGAATTACAGCTCATTCTACTAGAGCTGTGGCTTCCACCTGGGCCTTTAAGAATGAGGCCTCTGTTGAACAGATTTGCAAGGCTGCGACTTGGTCTTCGCTTCACACCTTTTCAAAATTTTACAAATTTGACACTTTTGCTTCTTCGGAGGCTGTTTTTGGGAGAAAGGTTCTACAGGCAGTGGTTCCTTCCGTTTAAGTTCCTGCCTTGTCCCTCCCATCATCCGTGTACTTTAGCTTTGGTATTGGTATCCCATAAGTAATGGATGATCCGTGGACTGGATACACTTAACAAGAGAAAACATAATTTATGCTTACCTGATAAATTTATTTCTCTTGTAGTGTATCCAGTCCACGGCCCGCCCTGTCTTTTCAAGGCAGATCTAAATTTTAATTAAAACTCCAGTCACCACTGCACCCTATGGTTTCTCCTTTCTTGTTGTGTTTCGGTCGTATGACTGGATATGACATGTGAGGGGAGGAGCTATATAGCAGCTCTGCTTTGGGTGATCCTCTTGCAACTTCCTGTTGAGAAGGGAATATATCCCATAAGTAATGGATGATCCGTGGACTGGATACACTACAAGAGAAATAAATTTATCAGGTAATCATAAATTATGTTTTTTGTTTTTTTACATTTTAATGTAATTTTAATAAATTGTATGGAAATTTTAGCTTCTGGTATCAGGAACTGATTGCCTGTGGGATTGTAAATATTGCGCTATACTCAGAACTATAGTGGCACTGAGAAATAGAGTATTGCTCTAATGTTATAAGAGATAATGAATTTGTAACTGTTGCACTATGAAATTATTTTCCTTTGTTTCTTTTTGAGGAACAGATGAAGTGAACTTTTCTTCAATAAAGGACTTTTGTAGTTGTACTTGAAAACAAATTATATGTTGCTGATTATATTGTGTTTGGTGCACTGTGGATAATTGCACAACTTTTTAGTTTTATTTAGTATTCTTTCACTTGTGATTTTATTTATTCACAGATATTTGAAACACATTTTTTAGTTTTTGCTTACAACTTTGTTTCTTAAAATTGTAATAAAAATGTTTTTTTCACACCATTTGTTGAAGATTTCTCACGTCATGATATGTAAATAAATAAATAGTGTAGCATAAATCTGCTGAAAAAAACAATATTTAGTTTGTGTGGGTTTCTCACTTAAAAATTACTTCCATTAGTGCTTAAATATGAGCAGTATATAAAAGCTCTGAAACATCTCCGCATTGGGGATGGAAATGGTTTAGCAGCTAAGGGGTGAAAGGTATATTAACACTTTGAGATTGTAATATAAAATATGTAAATATGTGTATTAAAACTACTTTTCCATATACTTTCATTATTTATTGTAATGGGACCTAGTGGATTGCACCCTGAGGTGGGAGTCAGATCCATCCCGCTATGCTGTTCGCCCTTCTTCAAATACTGCCAGAGAGCTACAGATATCATGCTACTTGACTAATAGCCCTATTTCCTTCCATACAAACACCAGACAAGGCTTAGTGCAGTAGAGAGTAACACACTTTAATGGTCAAGACACAGGGTTTTTATACAGTATAAGGTGTAAAGTGTAAACATGCAAAAAGCCAATAACATACTGCCCCCTGCTCTCCCCCCTTGTGTCCAGATCCCGCCGGAAGATAAGGTTTTCCGTACATACTATTTAGCCCCTCCCCCTTTTATGTTTGGTAACTTTAACATGGAAGCACCCGGCTTTTAGACAGAGTACACCAAGTGTTTGGTATGATTTTTAAAGCTCTCGTTCAGGAGCACATTCTGTGATTTTGGTGCATTTTGGTTAATGTTAAAGGAGTGACAATCCTTTTTGTGTTTACCAGGTGCTCACAAGGAAGCATAGCCAGGAAAGGTAGGGGTTAATGCAGATTTACTAAAATACTTAGAGGCAGTTAAAAAAATGCCTTGAAAATGGCACGTTGGTAATGGGATGTGGCACATATTATTTTGAAGGGGAAAATATCAAATAACAATATACATACAGGGAGTGCAGAATTATTAGGCAAATTAATATTTTGACCACATCATCCTCTTTATGCATGTTGTCTTACTCCAAGCTGTATAGGCTCGAAAGCCTACTACCAATTAAGCATATTAGGTGATGTGCATCTCTGTAATGAGAAGGGGTGTGGTCTAATGACTTCAACACCCTATATCAGGTGTGCATAATTATTAGGCAACTTCCTTTCCTTTGGCAAAATGGGTCAAAAGAAGGACTTGACAGGCTCAGAAAAGTCAAAATTAGTGAGATATCTTGCAGAGGGATGCAAAGCTTCTGAAGCGTGATCATCGAACAATCAAGTGTTTCATTCAAAATAGTCAACAGGGTCGCAAGAAGCGTGTGGAAAAACCAAGGCGCAAAATAACTGCCCATGAACTGAGAAAAGTCAAGCGTGCAGCTGCCAAGATGCCACTTGCCACCAGTTTGGCCATATTTCAGAGCTGCAACATCACTGGAGTGCCCAAAAGCACAAGGTGTGCAATACTCAGAGACATGGCCAAGGTAAGAAAGGCTGAAAGACGACCACCACTGAGCAAGACACACAAGCTGAAACGTCAAGACTGGGCCAAGAAATATCCCAAGACTGATTTTTCTAAGGTTTTATGGACTGATGAAATGAGAGTGAGTCTTGATGGGCCAGATGGATGGGCCCGTGGCTGGATTGGTAAAGGGCAGAGAGCTCCAGTCCGACTCAGACGCCAGCAAGGTGGAGGTGGAGTACTGGTTTGGGCTGGTATCATCAAAGATGAGCTTGTGGGGCCTTTTCGGGTTGAGGATGGAGTCAAGCTCAACTCCCAGTCCTACTGCCAGTTTCTGGAAGACACCTTCTTCAAGCAGTGGTACAGGAAGAAGTCTGCATCCTTCAAGAAAAACATGATTTTCATGCAGGACAATGCTCCATCACACGCGTCCAAGTACTCCACAGCGTGGCTGGCAAGAAAGGGTATAAAAGAAGAAAATCTAATGACATGGCCTCCTTGTTCACCTGATCTGAACCCCATTGAGAACCTGTGGTCCATCATCAAATGTGAGATTTACAAGGAGGGAAAACAGTACACCTCTCTGAACAGTGTCTGGGAGGCTGTGGTTGCTGCTGCACGCAATGTTGATGGTGAACAGATCAAAACACTGACAGAATCCATGGATGGCAGGCTTTTGAGTGTCCTTGCAAAGAAAGGTGGCTATATTGGTCACTGATTTGTTTTTGTTTTGTTTTTGAATGTCAGAAATGTATATTTGTGAATGTTGAGATGTTATATTGGTTTCACTGGTAAAAATAAATAATTGAAATGGGTATATATTTGTTTTTTGTTAAGTTGCCTAATAATTATGCACAGTAATAGTCACCTGCACACACAGATATCCCCCTAAAATAGCTATAACTAAAAACAAACTAAAAACTACTTCCAAAACTATTCAGCTTTGATATTAATTAGTTTTTTGGGTTCATTGAGAACATGGTTGTTGTTCAATAATAAAATTAATCCTCAAAAATACAACTTGCCTAATAATTCTGCACTCCCTGTATAACTGTCACAAGGTTATGTACATATATAACAATATATATATATATACAGGTATATATAGATAGATAGATAGATAGATAGATATAGATTAGCAGCAGGAGAGCACTCTCACTTCAAAGTCAACTTGCCAGGGTGCATGGAGGAAAATAGCATAAGTAAACAAACAATAGCTTGCACTCGCTGGGCTTTTCAAAAACGTGCCTTCATTTGTGACGTTTTAGGGACTGTATCCTCTTCCAAAGTAACACAGTGAAATGAACATATTTATACACCAAACATCCAATGAAAACAAACCCCATCCCTTGATTCAGAGCAAAAAAAACGCTAAGTGGTTGTCCTAACATCCACAATAAACAAACTACATATACACCCTCTATTCCTCTCATCAGTAAGAAGGAAAAATAAAGTGAAAAAACACATGACATCAAAAGTTTAAAAATAAGCTTGCTTTTGTGTATTCAAGCTTATTTTAAAACTTTTTATGTCATTTTTTTCCCCCACTTTATTTTTCCTTCTTACTGATGAGAGGACTAGAGGGTGTATATGTAGTTTGTTTATTGTGGTTGCTAGGAAAACCACTTGGCATTTTATTTTGCTCAGAATCAAGGGGTGGGGTTTGTTTTCATTCGATGTTTGGTTTATAAATATGTTCATTGCACTGTGTTACTTTGTCTAAGGAAGGGGATACGGTCCCCGAAACGTCACAAATAATGGCACGTTTTTGAAAAGCCGAGCAAGTGCAAGCCATTGTTTGTTTACATATATATATATATATATATATATATATATATATATATATATATATATATATATATATATATATTGATAACCTAAATGGCTTATATAGTGCCAAGTAAATGAAAATATAGTACTTACCCAAAGACATTCTGCTACTGGTGAAAATTATCTTGGAATAATTCAAATATCCACAAAACAGATAATGAAACCCAGTAAGCATATTTCCTTCTATTGGCAGTGAGAGTCCACAAAACATTTTAACCTATGGGAATTACTCGACCTTGCCATCAGGAGAAGGCAAAGACAGCCCAAACAAAACTATAACTATCCCTCACACTTCCCCTACCCTCCAGTAGTTTTTTGCCTCGTTTCATGGAGGTAGGCAGAGAAAGGTTTTTCTTGGTGTAGTGTGAAGACTTTGTGTATATTTTAGTTTCTCCAGGAGGGTCTGGAGAATTTGCCTGTCGGACAGTTCTATCAAGGGTCAGATCTCAGCCCTTTCTATTCTGTTTCACAAAATGTTGGCTAGTTTAAGAGTTTGTTCAGGATTTGGTTAGAATTAAGCCTGTTTTCAAACCTGTTGCTCCCCCTTGGAGTCTAAACTTAGTCCTTAAGGCTCTTTAGAGAGCTCCTTTGAGCCTCTGCATACTGATTACATTAAGTTACTTAGAAATTATTTTTATTATTGACTATTTCCTCTGTTCGCAGAGTATCTGAGCTTTCAGCTTTGATGTGTGATCCTCCATATCTGGTGATCCATCAGGATAAGGCCGTGCTGAGGACTCAACTAGGTTTTCTACCTAAGGTAGTGAATATCCGCAACATCAACCAGGAGATTGTGGTTCCTTCACTTTGTCCTACTCCGTCATCTTCACCCTACTATGGAGTTTTGTCAGTCTTCTTCCTTATTTGTCCTGTATACTGGTAAGCACAGGGGCAAAAGGCCTCAGCTGTAACCATCTCCTTTTGGCTGAGAAATCTAATTTTCATGGCATATCAGGTAGTGGGTTAAGACCCCCTTCGAGAATCACAGCTCATTTCACTTGGGTGGTGGCATGCACTTGGGCCTTCAAGAATGAGGCCTCAGTTGAACAAATCTGTAAGTCTGCAACCTGGTCTTCTTTGCAAACTTTTTACAATGCTCTATAAATTTTAAGTTTTTGCTTCTGCGGAGCGAGCTTTTGGGTGAAGGGTTCTACAAGTGGTGGTGCCTAGTAAATAGGATTGACTTCCATTACTTTTCCCTCCCAAACATTTGTGGACTCTCACTGCCAATAGAAGGAAAATAAAATGTTTGCTTACTCTTCTTGGCAGTGAAAGTCCACAACCCCGCTGTTAGGTGTTGTTTTCAGGGGGGAGTGTCAGTCAGGACTAGGCCTTGGGCACACCGTACCAACTGGAAATTAATATATTATTTGATAAGGATATCCTAGAGAACAGCACTTCAGACCACACAGCAATGAGTCTAAAACTATTCTTCTTTATTGAAAGATACAATGCATGTCTTATAGACGACAATAACAGCATATGGGGTTAACATGATGACACATTATGACTGCGTCATTTTACACAGTGTTTGTCAGGAAAAATACTAGCTAGAAACAATATTTCTATAGTCATAATAAGAAATGCATCTAGGACCAAAGCAAGGTTATTTGAGCATCTTATAGAGATAGCGATTTCCAGGCACCTTGCCCAGAACATCTGCAAGGCCAAAACTAGCTCTAACACACTAATAACAAATATATATTTCTACAGAATGATTGCTATAATACATATTATTCAGACAAGATGGATGCCAAAGACAAAATGGCAGTTAAGAACAAGATGGCGCTAGTCATGCTAACAATAATTCCTAACATACCACCCTTTTATTCTAACAGAATAACATAAAAATAGAAAGGCGCAGAAAATTGGTAAAGCCTTTAACAACAGTATAAGCCTGATACTACGGTAACATGACTGTGAGAATACAATAGAGAAATGTATTCACATGTAGTGGTATACTTTTATAGGCCAAAAGGGCACAATTTGTCACTGCACATTGGTGCGGCCTCTCCAATACTCTCCGTCTACCTCCCAGCATCTCCAAACTACTGGTCTATCTGCACAAAGACCCAACCAGCCCCCTATCTACCCCCAAACAACGCTGCATCTTTTATTTCTCCACCTGCATTGCTAGCACCCCCCAATATGTCCAACAGTTCCTTGCTCAGTACATTCTCCACAGTGAAGCATGACATGGGAACAGCACAAATGTCTCTAGGTGGCCTCTGATCACTTTAAGAACAAAACAGTCTTTGTCCTCTTAGAGCGCACCACCTTCCTCAGACACTTTGCTTCAATACCATAGTCTATTTGCAGTAGGGGTGTTTATCCAGTGTTCTTCTGCAGGTAGATGCAGGAAGTCCGATGGTTTGTTCATAGGTTAGACAAGGTAGCCAGTGGATCCCCATAGCAAGCAGACACTTGAGTCAGAAGGAGTCTAAGAAGGAAACAAAACAGCACAAGATGAGTACACACCCCGATACAATCACAATTATGTCCAAGTAAAACTTCTTTCATCTTTTTTTGTAAGCATCACAATTCCTTTAGCTTAACTCATCCTATGTCCTTTAAAATCAAGAAAACATTGTAGATATATAGTACAAACTAAATACATTAATACTTTTACAGAGAATAACTCACAGCTTCTCTATACAATTTAAATGATACTTCATGAATACTAAGCAAGTGAAAACTGCTAGACTTCATCAAGAGGCTGAATGGCTATGCTAAAACTTATGCTAAGGCCTGCCCTGTAACAAAAATGAAAAATAAAACAGTCAATAAAAATATTTTCTTTAAAATGAATTTCTTTACACTTTCTCTTGGAACTACTAAAAATCAAAGAACCTAGTGTTGCTTTATTCTTCAAAGCTACTATCTGCAATGTTTATAATTCTCCAACTATGATCCTAATAGTCAACAATCTCGTCTGATATAAACACTGCTAGTTTACTAATTATTTTATGCAACCTAAATTATCACACACTCCTGTATGAGGAAGGAATACAATCATAACATCATTTAAAACTACAAAATCTTTTAAAGGTAAACACATCTTTGTGGTAAGATAATTCATTTCATTGACAAACATCTGGAATTACAAAATTCAAATTGCAGATACCATACCAATTAATAAAAGGGAAAAATACATTTGCTTTCACAACACAGCTCCAACAAGAGCCATGGTAGGTAGAAAATATACCATCAATATAACTATAATTATGCTACTCCCTAAACAAATATTTATCTGTATAATTAATATAAATTTCTAGCTGAGCCATGTCCTCACTGCGTTCCATAGGGTGGAGGGTCTAAAATATTCTGATATATTGCAGCATTTTCTTTAAACTCTAAAGGTGCAAACATATTTTCCCACTAATATGATCAACCAAAAATAACACAAATACAAGAGCATACAAAACAAGAAATATAAGTAAACAAGTGAAAACAATACTCCCCTAATTGAATTGGTTGACCCTATAACAGCGTAACAGGTCCTCAATATCAACCGGCAAGGTACAGTCCAGAGAAGGGTAGTCTTTATGTTTTGAAGTCATACATCATAGGAAATAGTCATAGATTACCCAGATCCCAGTTCTGTGGCTGGTACCAGCATGCAAAGCAGAGAATGGATCCAAAGATAGTTCAGCAACTTTTACTGCAGTATGGTGGTAAAAAACAAGCTTGACAAAAGGTCTTTTATCTTCTTTTTTCCTAACAGGTTTACTTGCATTCAATCTTCAATCTTTTGGAGAGTGCACTATGGAATTTTATCTGTACAGATTTTACCTCTGTAACTGTACAGATTTTACCTTGTGTACGTGAAACATCCCATGTGGCACGCAAACACAATATAACATGAAACTAAAAGACCATTCATGCACTACACTCATGCATGTAGTATATTATTCATAATAGCAGGCAAAATCAACTACACCTCAATATTCAATATTCCATTCATACAGCACGCTTCCACACGCAGTCATGAAAGAGAAAAACAACATTCTCTAAGAGAACAGGTAAAACCAATTGTCCATTCCACAAAACAAAACATTTACAGCCGGCACAAACTTTAAACACTACAAATAATTAAAATCCTATAACAACCATCTATACCTTGGTTCTGCAAATTCTACCATGCACAATACTATGAGATCATACTAATGATGCAATCACTGCAGATGATCAATAAACTCCAGTTGCATATTTACAAATAAAATCCCGAACCATAAATTTACAAAGGAACACACAAACACCTAAGTACCCTGTTTTGGGAAAGAGCAGATAATAATGGTACAGCCACTGTTCTATATAGCCCATGCCCGCATGCACAGTGCAAATCCACTGTTGAATAAATCATGTGTGGCACAAATAATTTGTGAAAGTCTCTGGAATCCAGTCTATACCTTTACATAACCAAGATTTTAATAAATACACAATTATTTGATTTAACTGTGTTTTAGAATTTGATATTCACCATTTTGCAGCTCTCTAGCTAAATATAAGAATTGTATATAACAAAAAATGAGCTTTCTACAAAAGAATAATAATAATAATTTACATGAATAGATTAAAAGGACAGTTTGTCTAACAAAAAAAATTCCCCTTTAACTGTTTCTCAACAATCCACTGTCCTCACTTATAATAAAAATGTATACTGACGTCCATTAAATAGCCTAAGCAAACACAGCCAGCATAAAAAAGAGCACACACTCACAGTGGGGTGCAGGATTGTTAAAGGGACATTTTAACCAAAACATTTTTTAAAAAAGATATCTGTAACTGAAACTGCTGACATAGTTAAATATACTAGTGTTAGGCTTACAGTAAACCTCATTTTGTCTCTCTGTAAATATTTCTTTAAAATCTCAGATTTTATATCAGTTTGCCTGTATCCCTTTAAATATTTTCTCTTCTTCTTTTCCCTTTTCCGCTAGTCTCACAGATCGCAACACCAAGATTGCATCAGTTCAGTTTGCGTTACAGAGAGAATTAAGTTACACTGCGTAAATGTCTGCTATCTAAACGGCAGATTAAAAAAAATATATACAAGAAAAGGTCGCAAAAAATATATTTTATATTTATGTTTTATCTCCGTAACTTATTAATACCATGTTATGGCTGCTCATGAACTCCTTTCACATGAGTAAACTGGTCCTTTAAGTAATAAAATGACAATTTTCCATTGCTCTGTCTAAGCACTGAGCTCCGGTTTTACAGACACATATAAGATAAGGAACACAATAAAATATGCTTATTATCTGAAATTCAACCCATTGCAATAACTGTGTCTTGAAAGCACAAAAACCAGCTACTTCATATATACAAATAAACTCGCAAATGCAATTTCTCCTATATTTTATACTATTCAGCTTGTAGCACAAGTCATTGAAAATACATTAATATAAAAACTATGTTACAGTGTACTGTCCCTTTAAGGACTAACCATTTATCATGTAAATTACATATGTATACCCTAGCCATGATTAGGAAACTTGTATTATTTACCACAAAAATTCTACTGCTTTACTGTATCATGACCTGCATACTTAAATGAGAGCCATCACAGCATAAATAATACCCATTTATATTAAAACTTCTACTGAATTAATTTACTTGCCACAGAAACGGACCCAAATACTTTTAGATAAATTTAATGATATACAGCCTATAACCTTATTTTATCTTTTCCACTAACTCCTTGCACAAATCTTGCAAATACAACATACTTGAATCAACCTGTTAATTTTTTTCATTTACCAGACCATGTCCGAAAGTCGCCCAATCATCTGCACATTCACAAATCCCTTAATTAGTTCACTTGCAAAAACAATATATTGATATGCCGCAACTGGTGGACAGTTTTTTATTTGCATACAACAAATATCACTTAAAACTTAAAACTGCTATTAAATAGCACACATAATTAAGAACATGCTGATGACTTTAAAATAAAGTTATAACAGTAACACTACAAAATACCTCATTACAACGTCTGATTTCTTAGCTAAGAAACTAGCCTTAAATAATTACCATGCAGAAAGAAAAATGCACCAAGGTCATTTTTACAGCGATACACACATACGAGCTCATATCATCTCGCATACCAGAAATTCACTCCCAACATTTATTCTTACGCAATTTCAACATACATCAAACTCTTCGTGACACAGAAAACACATTGACAGTCTCTTTCTTTTCAGGATTTCATAACATACCAAAGACATTTAAAAATACAATAAGATTAACTTTCCACCAAATTTAAAATGTATTTGAAAGTGTCCGAATTTGCAAGGAATGGCCATTTTCCCAGCAGACTGAGTCAAATTTCAAACAGGATAATACATCTTCTGTTTGTTTTGGTTTACTGTAGATCTTTTACACGTCATACCAGACACAGTGAGAACCGACAGACCAACACTCATTGCACATAAAATACACAAAATCTCCTTTACATTACTGCAAACACGCATACAACAAAAGAAAGAGTTTTACAAATGGAGCTTCTGTAACAGTTTTTTTCTCTTCGCTGAATCTACACAGCTGTGCTCACTGACAGTTTTATAATCCTCCTCTCTTTCTGGAGTGGATATCCCTCTGCCTGAAATGCTTCTGTTAACCCCTTTGTAGACATTAAAAATGCAATAACCTCCATATTTTCTAAGCACAGCACAGCACATTCATATTGCAATAAAAGCAAGCAAGCACCAAATAGTAATTCAAGTCCAGTGATAGGTAACAAAAAACTCTACTTATAGGAATGTATAGGGACAACTTCAACACAGATGCCCGGGGGACTTAAACCTCCCGTCAAATGCATACCAACTTTTTATATCTTGCACGTTTCGCCAGACAGGACTGTAAACCTGTCTAAACTAGCACAGGACTGTAAAACCTGTCTAGAGGGGGTTATATGCCGGCAGGACTAAAAACCTCTGCAAAAAACCCTGCTTCTTTACTGCAGGAACCCCTTAACCCTTTATCATATATAACCAACACCTATTACCAAAAATTTAGGTTCACTTTTTCTTATCCTCGGCTGAACTACTGGAGGGTAGGGAAGTGTGAGGGATATTTATAGTTTTGCTTGGGATGCCTTTGCCTCCTCCTGGTGGTCAGGTTGAGTAATTCCCATAGATTAAGAATGTTTCTTGGACTCTCACTGCCAAGAATGAACTGAATTTATCAGGTAAGCATAAATAGTATTCTTTTCTCACAATTAACCATTATTGTCCCACACCTGGTAAAAAAGCAAGGCTGCAAAGGTTTTAACGTGAAATCCCTGTCCACAGGTAGATCATTCTTCAAATATAGGGTCTAAAACTGTTGTATAATGCTTTTTTACCCTTAATCCTGACATCAGGGCAGGGGCGTAACTACAGAGAGTGCAGCGGTTGCCACTGCAACCGGGGTCACCGTTTCAGGGGCCCCGCAGTCACTGCTCCCTCATAGCAAGAACTGGATGGCATTGTTTTTTTATATATATTTTCAATCCTATATTCCTATTGTGCTCTTACATGGTCATTACGTGACCACAATGCACCTAATACAGTCAGTGCTTGCGGTTGTGTGAGTCTTCACCTGACTGCATGTGTGTGCCATTTCAACTTGTGTCTGTGAGGGGCGGGCATTAAGCACGCAGCGGTAAGCTTCATCTCGAGGACTCAAGACACAACTCACTGTCTAGTGGAGTGTGCAATGTGTCTGTGAGGACGCCGTTAAAGGAGGTGTCCACTGTGCTGATGGCTGCCGGGTATGATCTGACAGACACAGAAATCAGATCCAGCATCAGGGGGTGCTGTCACAGCTAAGGCAATGTATCACTGAATTAAGCAGTGTGTTATATACATGTTGAACAGTTGAAGCATAAAATGTGATGCATAGCACCAAATTCTCCTGCTCTGGACAGCTCTTTTAGTTTGTGAACCAGCTCCCAGTCCTCTAGTTTTCCTCATTTTAAATTTGGGCTACAAGTCTACAACTTAGATGTCACCACTCTGCTATGCCCAGCATTAAAGTTTTTTTTCTTCTTTTAACGTTAGATGCTTCTATTTAATAAAACTATGACCTGCACTGTATTTCTGTGTGTTTAACCCATAAGTTGAACTTGCACATATGTTAAATGTATAATGTGTGTGTGTATGTAAGTGTAAATATGTGTGTGTATGTAAATATGTATATAATTATGTGTGTGTGTGTATGTATGTGTATGTAAATATGTGTGTATGTATTTGTATGTAAATGTGTGTATGTAAATGTGTGTATGTGTATATAAATATGTGTGTATGTATTTGTATGTAAATATGTGTGTATGTAAATGTGTGTATGTGTATATAAAAATGTGTGTTGGTAAATATGTGTGTGTGTGTGTATGTATGTAAATATGTGTGTGTGTATGTAAATATGTGTGTATGTGTATGTAAATGTGTGTATGTAAATATGTGCATGTAAATATGTGTGTGTGTATTATTATTATTATTCTTTATTTATAAAGCGCCAACAGATTCCACACCGCTGCCCAGGGGTAAAAAGATAAAAGCACAAACACACAAGCAGTGCGCTCTTTCTTGCCCTCACCACATATGGGTAGTACTTCCGGTATTCGGCACACAGGAGAGTGGGGATGACGTGTAAGTCATAACAACCAATGGAGGAACAGCAGCGTATCCGTGCTATACGCTAAACAAATAGACAATCCAATATACAAAATATAGTTCCAATGCAGGTTGTAGAATAAAAAGTTCCAATTTTATTATCCAAGCTTTAAAAACAGCAACGAAAGGCAAGGTACAATCCAGCTTACACACAGCACAAACTGACCAAGACTTACATAAAAGTGTTACACGGGGGCGGAGCCAACAGCCGGTCTGAGCAGACGTACGCATTAAGAGCTCCAGATTAAATACAATTTATATAAAGTTTTGGGGCATATATCTAAAGGCTAAATTGCTTTAATAGCTTTGTGAACAGTTGCTGAAGTTAGGATCCACTGAGAGTACACCACAGGCTACAATTTCGGGTGGTATATCCCAAATAAGATCCGGATGAGGCCTTGCTGACCGGGCGCCATTTTGTGGTGAGAGTGCCTAATCATTTGTGCAGGATAAAAGAACACTGCTTCGGACAAGCTTTGGGGAGGAAAGAGACCTAACTTACAGTACCGGACAGTGCTACTTGCAGCACAGAAACTAAAGTTGCCGTCTGGAATAAAAAATTATCTGACTACCCGGGAAACCTCCTGACATGGAAGACCTCCTAACTAGCTTTGCAGCCCTCATGGCAGAACGGAACAAGATTATCTGTGACAGGTTTGACAGAATGCTCCTGCCCTCAGTCACACTACTTGGGGGTGCAGCTCACGAGGGAGATGTACCGCAGCTGCTTGCAGACCAGCCACTCACCTAGCATAGCGGTCTTCTCTGGGGAGGAGAGGACTGCGTTGCCGTCCCAAGCTATTCCTTTGTCTGGTTTGTTTGACCTAGATGTAAAAGAGGTCGCTACTATGCCTTCGGTGAACGCCGCCTGTGAGAGGCTGCTGAATACTCCAGAGCTCACGCTGGGGGTTTTGATGGACATTTTACAGCACTGGCTAGAGAAAAACAGATGCCTGAAAAGGAATGTACATTTGGTGGCACTCTATCTCCCGTGGGGGGTGAGACATTACATAGCCTTCAGGATTGGAGTCGGTTAGCAGAGGTGACTTTTCTATTCTGGTGTTGGTCTCTGGGAAAGATATACACCTGAAGATATCACGGACACTAAATTATCTTTATAGATTGATGGCATGTAGTTTGTTTTCTATAATCAACAGTATTTTTAGATAGCATATTCTGTAATGTGTTACAGCCTGACAATGTAAACTTCTGGTTAACCTTTAGCGTTCCTGTTGCATCTGGCCATAGACCCTTCCAATTTAGATAAACTAATGATATGCCTAACACTTTGAGGGATAGGCTCCCTATTTCGGGTTTTTTAACACCATGTCTAAACCATTATATTGTGTGGGAACCTGAAATTTATTTGTATAGATCCATTTTTACAGGTCCCCCTCCTTTGTGAGGCAGGGGTATTTCCAGGGTCATAATCCATCAATGCTTAGCTCTTAGATTTGCATGCCTACTATTATAGGGAATATTCATGTATTGGTATCACTGTTAGATCTGCCTATGTCTAGCTCTCATTGTTATCTACTTTGATTTCTATCTGTTGCCTCAATATATGACAATGAGGAAAGTGATTGCAATGTGGGGGCACTGATGCATATATAGGATTGCTACCTTTATTTATTTTACTTGTCCACTAGTTTGTCTACATGTAGCTATCCTAGACTGGGAATGGATCCACAAGATTTAAGGTGCCCACCTATCTGACCTCTATTCTATTCCCTATTGTTTTCTTATTTGGAGATGTTTCTGTTGTCCGCGGCCGGGACGGCAGAGTACATATGCAATGTTGGTGCAAGTGAGGGAGTATAACTAGTTAGCTAATCTAGTCAGTTTGGGCTGGATGGGATTCATAGGCTGATATTTGAACATGCTAAGCAGTCAAGGATAAAGAGAGAGCTACTGATAGTTTATGTATTTATATTATATTATGTTACTTTTAAAACTTGAGGTCCAAGCGACAATGATACTGCAGGTCCGATAGAGGCCTGCACCCCCCCCCCCAGATCAGGAGTTCAAGGCTTTAGATGTCCATAGTAGTGCTAGCCCTTACAACACTATGTAGAATAACTCTGATTTATTTCAGTGGCCTTGATGGGACCTATACATCTTGCTGGAGCTTTACTGATATGCTGGGTCTTAGAGGGGCTCGCACCTTTCACCCCTACATTTACCTCACATTTTTCTATCTCACCTGTGGCCCAGGAGTGGCCGCACATTTTTAATGGAGGTTTGCTATTTTCAAGTCTTACATATTTTCAGGGGGTTTGGTGACAAAATGTATATAACATATGCTATTGATTTCTCGTGTTTGAATGGGTTATGTTCTGATGTACAGGTATGGACACTTTTTCTAATGTCTACCTCATGGTAGAAAATAAGATGCTTATTATTATTGCCCATGTGTAGAGTCTACTGACTGTTATGTTAGGTTACTTGCTGCTGCTAAGAGGTTAACGGTTTGACACCCCCACATAACTATATAGTAATTTATCTACAGACTTAGGTACGGGGCCTCTGAGTGGAGTCTCAGGGTCTCACAGAGTCTACCAATTTCCGTGGTACGCCACTTAATTCCTATTTTGACAAGAGGGTTATAGCTGTAACCTCAGATGCTAATGGGCACAATTTAATCTCCTTGGGTATATATAGTTGCATTTATGGTATGGACATATAAGACCTAATTCTTTCCTTAGAGAGCTCTGTTACGAAATCTAGGTCGAATGATGATCACTTGTCATGTTACTTTTTTTTGTCCATGTTTCCATGTTTATATAGAAAAAGAGGTGCCGCACACGGCCCAATGTAACTCCTGTCATGCAGGATCTCATACCGCTTACAGTTCTATGACATGCATGTGAAACACAAGATTTGATGTATGTATTTAGGCATGTTGCCGTGACACTGTCTGATGTTATTTGTATTTCATTGTTACCTCAATAAAAACTATTTTAAAAAAAAAAAAGTGTTACACATCAGAAGGGAGGAAAGCTGCGCTCCTCATGCAGCAGACATGTTTCGTGCTTACCAAGCACTTGTTCATTGCTTAAAGGAGCAGCAGCTGCCTTCCACTTAAGTAGGCTACAGCTGTGATAGAATTTAAATATACATGATATCTAAATAGATTTAAGTACTGTATTTAAAATAGTTAGCTCCCTCTTGATAAGTGTATAGATTATATATACATATATACATCCAACAAAATAATAATATAGAAAAACAGTGAAACTGGCATATATAATAGATCTAAAATAGTAAATACTTAGAGGTTGCAAGTTAATACAGGGAAAGGCTAAGATTCCTAAAATAGTAAAATGTATCACTAATAGCCTATGGTCCTCATTTCATTCAAAACCTCAGTAATGTATTACTTAAATTACAATATGACAGTATGCAATCAACACTTAAATTTGTTCTCATAAATATATCCCTATATGCAAAGATCTATATCTCTTCTGAAATTCAGGCCATGGGGCATAGATGTATTCAAAGTGAATATCCAATAAACCTCTCTTAAATTAAGTTTATTCTGTCTATTACAATATGTTTTTTTCTGATATTTGCTGCGTCATTGATTTACAGGAACTCTTAGATGAGAATGCTGTGAAAACTGAGGGTCAGATAACAGAGAGAAATATTAATTTGAGTAAATTTAAGAAAAAAAGTGAGTTTTACCCTGTACATTCAAGATCTAATGCTGTGGAAATTTTTCAAAAGGTGGTTGAGGACAAACTAAGGATACTAAATAGTACACCTAAACATAATAAAATGAATTTGTCCTTTAAGGAAAGAGCTGCCTTAGACAAACTAAATCAAAATGATTCCATCACCATAAGACCTTCTGATAAGGGGGGTAATGTAGTGGTCTTAGATAGGGTTAATTACATAAAGGAAGCTAATAGCCAGTTACAGGATAGGGATGTGTATATTAAGTTAAAGGACAACCCCACACTTAATTTCAAGAAAGAATTAGTTGGACTAGTTTCATACGCTAGATACAATAATATTATAACTGAGGCCACTAAAGATATGTTGGTTCCTGAACATCCTGTTACTCCTATATACCATTATCTTCCTAAGATACATAAGGACATTGTTAACCCCCCTGGGCGTCCTATAATAGCCGGCATTAACTCTCTAAACGAACCCCTTTCAGATTTGATTGATAGCTTTCTCCAACCTATTGTAAAGGCACTTCCTAGTTTTATACAGGATACCACCTCTTTACTTTTAAAATTGGAGACAGTGGAATGGAAATCTAGTTATAGATTTCTGGTGTTGGATGTGGCTTCTTTATACACCTCTATCACACATGTTAAGGGCCTACAGGCAATAGACTACTTTTTAAACAACAAGAGTAACTTTAATCCAGCGACTAAACAGTTTTTGTTAAATTCCATCGAATATCTTTTGTTTCACAATTTTTTTATGTTCGATGGGGGTTTCTATCTCCAGAGACGTGGAACTGCTATGGGGGCAAAATTTGCCCCCTGCTACGCCAATCTCTTTATGGGATGGTGGGAGCTTTTCCACGTCTTTGGGGATAGGAACCCCTATCGGCATAATATTATGTTTTTTGCCAGGTATATAGATGATCTTATATTCATCTTGGACTGTGCAGATAGCGCAGTGGAAGAATTTTGTACATACCTTAATGACAATGACCACAATATCAGATTGATGGGTGAACAGAGCAAAGACAGAATCAATTTTCTGGATATAACCATTATCGGCAATGCAGATACAGGGGCTATAGAAACTGACCTGTATAGAAAGGTAACAGTGGGTAATACTATCCTTGATTTTAACTCTTGTCACCCAAGACATACCTTACTAGGAATCCCTAAAGGTCAATATATTCGGGCCAAAAGAAACTGTACAAATGAAAGTAACTATAAAAGGCAAGCAGACATTATCACTCAGAGACTAAAAGAAAGAGGATATAATGAGACTACACTAGATAAGGCACGAAAAGAGGTAGATACTATACCTAGGGACAAATTGCTGCAATATAACAACAAAAACAAAAATAAAGACCATCTGATAATTGGCAAACCGAAATTTATCACGACATAGTCTTGAATATAACAAAATCTGTGAAATAATTAAGGAATCTTTACCTATTTTGCACACTGACCCAATCCTTAAAGGGATAGTCAGCGAAGGCTGCCATTTTATTTCCAAAAAAGGAAAAACTTTAGGTAATTATGTATCCCCCTCTGACCTGCCAAGAGCAAAACAGGATTGTTGGCTCAAACAGAGAAAAGGTTTCTTCAAGTGTAGACACAGAATATGTAAGACTTGTGAATCTGTTAATGAAGGTGAATTCTTTACCTCTACCAATACTGGAAAAATTCATCAAATCAAGTTCTGCATAACCTGTGTTACTACACATACTATCTATCTTCTAACATGTAGGGGGTGTTCCAAACAGTATGTGGGGAGGTCTAAAAGACCCCTAAAAGAGCATTTCCTAGAACATGTGCGTTCTATAGAGGATCCAGATTCTGACACCCCAATTGCGAGACATTTCAAAACTCTCCATAATTCTGATACATCTCTGTTGTCCTTGCAAGGTATTGACCATGTCCCGCGATGGAGAAGAGGTGGCAATAGACAGAATAAACTTAATTTAAGAGAGGTTTATTGGATATTCACTTTGAATACATCTATGCCCCATGGCCTGAATTTCAGAAGAGATATAGATCTTTGCATATAGGGATATATTTATGAGAACAAATTTAAGTGTTGATTGCATACTGTCATATTGTAATTTAAGTAATACATTACTGAGGTTTTGAATGAAATGTGGACCATAGGCTATTAGTGATAAATTTTACTATTTTAGGAATCTTAGCCTTTCCCTGTATTAACTTGCAACCTCTAAGTATTTACTATTTTAGATCTATTATATATGCCAGTTTCACTGTTTTTCTATATTATTATTTTGTTGGATGTATATATGTATATATAATCTATACACTTATCAAGAGGGAGCTAACTATTTTAAATACTTAAATCTATTTAGATATCATGTATCTTTAAATTCTATCACAGCTGTAGCCTACTTAAGTGGAAGGCAGCTGCTGCTCCTTTAAGCAGTGAACAAGTGCTTGGTAAGCACGAAACATGTCTGCTGCATGAGGAGCGCAGCTTTCCTCCCTTCTGATGTGTAACACTTTTATGTAAGTCTTGGTCAGTTTGGGCTGTGAGTAAGCTGGATTGTACCTTGCCTTTCGTTGCTGTTTTTAAAGCTTGGATAATAAAATTGGAACTTTTTATTCTACAACCTGCATTGGAACTATATTTTGTATATTAAAAAGATAAAAGTACAATGGAGAAACAATACAACAAAAGTCAAAATTATACAAATACAGGAGGAATTGAGGGCCCTATTTCCGTGGGAACTTATCATCTAGATGGGTAGGAGGATGGGAAACAGGAGGTGGGGACTGCAAAGGTGAGAATTATATTAATGAGGAGATAGATGAGGGCAGCTATTAGTTTAGTGAAGTTAATTTGTTAATGAGTCGGGTGATAGGCTTCCCTGAACAAAAAGGTCTTTAGGGAACGTTTAAAGGAGGAGAGGTTAGGGGAGAGTCTGACAGCTTGAGGAAGTGCGTTCTAGAGGGTTGGTGCGCACGAGAGAAGTCCTGTAGTCTAGCATGAGAGGAGGTGATGGTAGAAGACGCAAGGAGCAGGTCGTTGTTGGATCTTAGGGGGCGGGCTGGAGTATATTTGTTGATGAGTGAGGACAGGTAGGGTGGGGCAGCATTGGTGAGGGCTTTGTAGGTCAGGGTGAGAATTTTGAATGTAATTCTGCTGTGACTGGAGAGCCAGTGAAGGGACTCACAGAGAGGTGCATCAGAAATGGAGCGTCAAGAGAGGTGGATTAGCCTGGCAGATGCATTTAGGATAGTTTGAAGGGGAGAGAGGTGGGAGAGAGGTAGGCCAGTTAGCAAGTTATTACAGTAGTCAAGTGGGGAAATTACCAGTGAGTGGATTAGCAGTTTAGTAGTTTCATCACTCAGAAACGGACGCATTTTTAATATATTGCGTAGGTGGTTGCAGCAGGATGAAGAGAGCAATTTGATGTGGGGAATGAAGGACAGATTTGAGTCAAGTGTGACTCCAAGGCAGCAGACTTGGGGTGATGGGGAGATAGTGGTGCCACCAACAGTGATCAAAAAATTAGAAACTGTAGTAGAGTTAAAGGGGGAGATTAGAAGTAGTTTGGTCTTGGACATGTTTAGTTTTAGGAGGTGAGAGGTCATCCTGGAGGAAATGCCAGATAAGCAGTTGCTGATGTGAGAATTGACAGAAGGAGAGAAGGAAAGGTAGATCTTGGTATCATCAGAATAGAGGTAGTAGTTGAAGCCATAGCTGTAGATAAGTTTACCCAGTGAAGAAGTGTAAATAGAAAAGAGTAGAGGACCAAGGACAGAGCCTTGAGGTACTCCAACAGACAGAGGCAATGGAGGGGAGGAGTCACCAGCAAAAGAAACGGAGAAGGATCTGTTAGAGAGATAAGAGTGAATCCAGGAGAGGGCAGTGCCCAAGAGGGTATGTAAATATGTGGGGGGCTTCATTGATTCTTGCACTGGGGCCCTGTTCTAGTTACGCCTCTGCCTCACATTAAACATATTACTTAGAGTTTGATGTTTATTCTTTGACGTGTACAGAAAAAAAGAATTGCCTAAATCAATTCCCTCATTTATGGAAACATAACGGTATCACTAAAATATACACCAGAATGGGCAGCATGTGGACTTTGTCCAATCACCTTCAATCCCTGGAATCATAAACTCTATTATTATTGAGCAAAAGGTATGAAACATTTTCTGTGGAGCAACCCCATGTTTTGGGATGATTTCTGTGTTGGTGCTTTTATTTTGTTGCTTAAATTGTCCAGAAGGTTAAGTGTCTGTTTCCAAAAAACACAATTTCACAATTCGCTTAAGAACTTTCCTAAGCTTTTTGAGCCACATCAGTTTTGTCTTCTTTCCTGTGAGTGCTAGATGTTATTGGACTTTGTTTTCTTTTCAGAAGATCTAATGTATGTTAGAAAGAACATATTCTCAACATGGTGAAGAGTATTTAAAATAAGGGTTCATCCAGAATTTGAACCCAAAACCTCTTGCACCTAAAGTGAGAATCATACCCCAGACCAAAGAGTCAGAATGCCATAGTTGCAGTGCCAGCAAGCTTTTGTTGAATATGGATGGGAAAGTATAATCAAAAAAGGAAATCTGATACAAGTTTTTCCTATGTTTAGTAGCCTCCACATGACTGCAGGTAATACTTTCTTTGTGAATGAGAAACACAGAGAAATCATCAGAGGAAGTTAAGTCTTCAGAAGTTATCTATTTTAAGGATATAGTTCTGTGTTTTTCCCCCCAGAAAAGTTGGGCTCACCTGGGATTTGAACCTAGGACCTCTCACACTGGAAGCTAGAACCATACTCCTAGAACAATGAACCTGTGGTATAAAATTGCATCATGTTTTTATTGTTTTTTTTTTTGTGAACTTTGTAACACACAAGCCCCATAAAAATGTTTAGGTTTTCAGTATTGTAGTCCAAAGATATATAACAGTTATCTTTAATTATATGCAGACCAAAAAAACATAATTTATGTAAGAACTTACCTGATAAATTAATTTCTTTCATATTAGCAAGAGTCCATGAGCTAGTGACGTATGGGATATACATTCCTACCAGGAGGGGCAAAGTTTCCCAAACCTCAAAATGCCTATAAATACACCCCTCACCACACCCACAAATCAGTTTAACGAATAGCCAAGAAGTGGGGTGATAAGAAAAAAGTGCGAAAGCATATAAAATAAGGAATTGGAATAATTGTGCTTTATACAAAAAAATCATAACCACCACAAAAAGGGTGGGCCTCATGGACTCTTGCTAATATGAAAGAAATGAATTTATCAGGTAAGTTCTTACATAAATTATGTTTTCTTTCATGTAATTAGCAAGAGTCCATGAGCTAGTGACGTATGGGATAATGACTACCCAAGATGTGGATCTTTCCACGCAAGAGTCACTAGAGAGGGAGGGATAAAATAAAGACAGCCAATTCCTGCTGAAAATAATCCACACCCAAAATAAAGTTTAATGAAAATATAAGCAGAAGATTCAAACTGAAACCGCTGCCTGAAGTACTTTTCTACCAAAAACTGCTTCAGAAGAAGAAAACACATCAAAATGGTAGAATTTAGTAAAAGTATGCAAAGAGGACCAAGTTGCTGCTTTGCAAATCTGATCAACCGAAGCTTCATTCCTAAACGCCCAGGAAGTAGAAACTGACCTAGTAGAATGAGCTGTAATCCTTTGAGGCGGAGTTTTACCCGACTCGACATAGGCATGATGAATTAAAGATTTCAACCAAGATGCCAAAGAAATGGCAGAAGCTTTCTGGCCTTTTCTAGAACCGGAAAAGATAACAAATAGACTAGAAGTCTTTCGGAAAGATTTAGTAGCTTCAACATAATATTTCAAAGCTCTAACAACATCCAAAGAATGCAACGATTTCTCCTTAGAATTCTTAGGATTAGGACATAATGAAGGAACCACAATTTCTCTACTAATGTTGTTGGAATTCACAACCTTAGGTAAAAATTGAAAAGAAGTTCGCAACACCGCCTTATCCTGATGAAAAATCAGAAAAGGAGACTCACAAGAAAGAGCAGATAATTCAGAGACTCTTCTGGCAGAAGAGATCGCCAAAAGGAACAAAACTTTCCAAGAAAGTAATTTAATGTCCAATGAATGCATGGGTTCAAAAGGAGGAGCTTGAAGAGCCCCCAGAACCAAATTCAAACTCCAAGGAGGAGAAATTGACTTAATGACAGGTTTTATACGAACCAAAGCTTGTACAAAACAATGAATATCAGGAAGATTAGCAATCTTTCTGTGAAAAAGAACAGAAAGAGCAGAGATTTGTCCTTTCAAGGAACTTGCGGACAAACCTTTATCTAAACCATCCTGAAGAAACTGTAAAATTCTCGGTATTCTAAAAGAATGCCAAGAAAAATGATGAGAAAGACACCAAGAAATATAAGTCTTTCTAGATACAGATTTACGAGCCTGTAACATAGTATTAATCACAGAGTCAGAGAAACCTCTTTGACCAAGAATCAAGCGTTCAATCTCCATACCTTTAAATTTAAGGATTTGAGATCCTGATGGAAAAAAGGACCTTGCGACAGAAGGTCTGGTCTTAACGGAAGAGTCCACGGTTGGCAAGAGGCCATCCGGACAAGATCCGCATACCAAAACCTGTGAGGCCATGCCGGAGCTACCAGCAGAACAAACGAGCATTCCTTCAGAATCTTGGAGATTACTCTTGGAAGAAGAACTAGAGGCGGAAAGATATAGGCAGGATGATACTTCCAAGGAAGTGATAATGCATCCACTGCCTCCGCCTGAGGATCCCGGGATCTGGACAGATACCTGGGAAGTTTCTTGTTTAGATGAGACGCCATCAGATCTATTTCTGGAAGTTCCCACATTTGAACAATCTGAAGAAATACCTCTGGGTGAAGAGACCATTCGCCCGGATGCAACGTTTGGCGACTGAGATAATCCACTTCCCAATTGTCTATACCTGGGATATGAACCGCAGAGATTAGACAGGAGCTGGATTCCGCCCAAACCAGAATTCGAGATACTTCTTTCATAGCCAGAGGACTGTGAGTCCCTCCTTGATGATTGATGTATGCCACAGTTGTGACATTGTCTGTCTGAAAACAAATGAACGATTCTCTCTTCAGAAGAGGCCAAGACTGAAGAGCTCTGAAAATTGCACGGAGTTCCAAAATATTGATCGGTAATCTCACCTCCTGAGATTCCCAAACTCCTTGTGCCGTCAGAGATCCCCACACAGCTCCCCAACCTGTAAGACTTGCATCTGTTGAAATTACAGTCCAGGTCGGAAGAACAAAAGAAGCCCCCTGAATTAAACGATGGTGATCTGTCCACCACGTCAGAGAGTGTCGTACAATCGGTTTTAAAGATATTAATTGAGATATCTTTGTGTAATCCCTGCACCATTGATTCAGCATACAGAGCTGAAGAGGTCGCATGTGAAAACGAGCAAAGGGGATCGCGTCCGATGCAGCAGTCATAAGACCTAGAATTTCCATGCATAAGGCTACCGAAGGGAATGATTGTGACTGAAGGTTTCGACAAGCTGAAATGAATTTTAGACGTCTCTTGTCTGTCAAAGACAGAGTCATGGACACTAAATCTATCTGGAAACCCAGAAAGGTTACCCTTGTCTGAGGAATCAATGAACTTTTTAGTGAATTGATCCTCCAACCATGATCTTGAAGAAACAACACAAGTCGATTCGTATGAGATTCTGCTAAATGTAACGACTGAGCAAGTACCAAGATATCGTCCAAATAAGGAAATACCACAATACCCTGTTCTCTGATTACAGACAGAAGGACACCGAGAACCTTTGTAAAAATTCTTGGAACTGTAGCTAGGCCAAACGGCAGAGCCACAAACTGGTAATGCTTGTCCAGGAAAGAGAATCTCAGGAACTGATAGTGATCTGGATGAATCGGAATATGCAGATATGCATCCTGTAAATCTATTGTGGACATATAATGCCCTTGCTGAACAAAAGGCAAGATAGTCCTTACAGTTACCATTTTGAATGTTGGTATCCTTACATAACGATTCAATATTTTTAGATCCAGAACAGGTCTGAAGGAATTCTCCTTCTTTGGTACAATGAAGAGATTCGAATTAAACCCCAGCCCCTGTTCCAGAACTGGAACTGGCACAATTACTCCAGCCAACTCTAGATCTGAAACACATTTCAGAAATGCTTGAGCTTTCACTGGATTTACTGGGACACGGGAAAGAAAAAATCTCTTTGCAGGAGGTCTTATCTTGAAACCAATTCTGTACCCTTCTGAAACGATGTTCTGAATCCAAAGATTGTGAACAGAATTGATCCAAATTTCTTTGAAAAAACGTAACCTGCCCCCTACCAGCTGAGCTGGAATGAGGGCCGCACCTTCATGTGGACTTAGAAGCTGGCTTTGCTTTTCTAGAAGGCTTGGATTTATTCCAGACTGGAGATGGTTTCCAAACTGAAACTGCTCCTGAGGATGAAGGATCAGGCTTTTGTTCTTTGTTGAAACGAAAGGAACGAAAACGATTATTAGCCCTGTTTTTACCCTTAGATTTTTTATCCTGTGGTAAAAAAGTTCCTTTCCCACCAGTAACAGTTGAGATAATAGAATCCAACTGAGAACCAAATAATTTGTTACCCTGGAAAGAAAGGGAAAGTAGAGTTGATTTAGAAGACATATCAGCATTCCAAGTTTTAAGCCATAAAGCTCTTCTAGCTAAAATAGCTAGAGACATAAACCTGACATCAACTCTGATAATATCAAAAATGGCATCACAGATAAAATTATTAGCATGTTGAAGAAGAATAATAATATTATGAGAATCATGATCTGTTACTTGTTGCGCTAAAGTTTCCAACCAAAAAGTTGAAGCTGCAGCAACATCAGCCAATGATATAGCAGGTCTAAGAAGATTACCTGAACACAGATAAGCTTTTCTTAGAAAGGATTCAATTTTCCTATCTAAAGGATCCTTAAACGAAGTACCATCTGCCGTAGGAATAGTAGTACGTTTAGCAAGGGTAGAAATAGCCCCATCAACTTTAGGGATTTTGTCCCAAAATTCTAATCTGTCAGACGGCACAGGATATAATTGCTTAAAACGTTTAGAAGGAGTAAATGAATTACCCAAATTATTCCACTCTCTGGAAATTACTTCAGAAATAGCACCAGGAACAGGAAAAACTTCTGGAATAACCACAGGAGATTTAAAGACCTTATCTAAACGTTTAGATTTAGTATCAAGAGGACCAGAATCCTCAATTTCTAAAGCAATTAGTACTTCTTTAAGTAAAGAACGAATAAATTCCATTTTAAATAAATATGAAGATTTATCAGCATCAACCTCTGAGACAGAATCCTCTGAACCAGAAGAGTCATTAGAATCAGAATGATGATGTTCATTTAAAAATTCATCTGTATAAAGAGAAGTTTTAAAAGATTTTTTATGTTTACTAGAAGGAGGAATAACAGACATAGCCTTCTTGATGGATTCAGAAACAAAATCTCTTATGTTATCAGGAACACTCTGAACATTAGATGTTGATGGAACTGCAACAGGTAATGGTACTTTACTAAAGGAAATATTACCTGCATTAACAAGTTTGTCATGACAATTAATACAAACAGCTGGAGGAACAGCTACCAAAAGTTTAAAGCAGATACACTTAGCTTTGGTAGTTCCAGCACCAGACAGCGATTTTCCTGAAGTATCTTCTGACTCAGATGCAACGTGAGACATCTTGCAATATGTAAGAGAAAAAACAACATATAAAGCAAAATTGATCAAATTCCTTAAATGACAGTTTCAGGAATGGGAAAAATGCCAAGGAACAAGCTTCTAGCAACCAGAAGCAATGAAAAATGAGACTTAAATAATGTGGAGACAAAAGCGACGCCCATATTTTTTTAGCGCCAAATAAGACGCCCACATTATTTGGCGCCTAAATGCTTTTGGTGCCAAAAATGACGCCACATCCGGAACGCCGACATTTTTGGCGCAAAAGAACGTCAAAAAATGACGCAACTTCCGGCGACATGTATGATGCCGGAAACAGAAAAGATTTTTTGCGCCAAAAAAGTCTGCGCCAAGAATGACACAATAAAATGAAGCATTTTCAGCCCCCGCGAGCCTAACAGCCCACAGGGAAAAAAAGTCAAATTTTTTTAAGGTAAGAAAAATGATTGATTCAAATGCATTATCCCAAATATGAAACTGACTGTCTGAAAATAAGGAACGTTGAACATACTGAGTCAAGGCAAATAAATGTTTGAATACATATATTTAGAACTTTATTAAAAAAGTGCCCAACCATAGCTTAGAGTGTCACAGAAAATAAGACTTACTTACCCCAGGACACTCATCTACATGTTTGTAGAAAGCCAAACCAGTACTGAAACGAAAATCAGCAGAGGTAATGGTATATATATAAGAGTATATCGTCGATCTGAAAAGGGAGGTAAGAGATGAATCTCTACGACCGATAACAGAGAACCTATGAAATAGACCCCGTAGAAGGAGATCATTGAATTCAAACAGGCAATACTCTCCTCACATCCCTCTGACATTCACTGCACGCTGAGAGGAAAACCAGGCTCCAACCTGCTGCGGAGCGCATATCAACGTAGAATCTAGCACAAACTTACTTCACCACCTCCATAGGAGGCAAAGTTTGTAAAACTGATTTGTGGGTGTGGTGAGGGGTGTATTTATAGGCATTTTGAGGTTTGGGAAACTTTGCCCCTCCTGGTAGGAATGTATATCCCATACGTCACTAGCTCATGGACTCTTGCTAATTACATGAAAGAAATATAATTTGCGGAAACAGATGCTGTCGTACTCTATGCTGGGTAATGTCAGCGGATGGTTTGTAGCAGCTGTTCCTGTTCCTCAGCTATATAGATATGGGATAATGCACCTGATATTGTATCTTGACACTGTTACATGCACATCATTATTCATGTTTGAAATGCTATATAGTTTAGCTATTAGGGAGTTTATTAATAAAGGTAGTTTTTCCAAAGGAAAAAGAAACTGCTTTACTGAATTCCTTAATGAATTCCTTTATTTAAATGTAGTGTTTTATTATGATATACGTCAATAAATATAATAGCTTCAAATAAAATAAATAAGAAATGAAGTAAAATTATATGCTATTGGTAAATGAACTTCTTGGGCAAGTTTACATATGCGGAGTCACCTGCAAAAGCAAACATAGAACCGGCATCACCAGTCTGTATCACATATTCAGCGCAAGGACTTACGCAGCGAAAATTAAGAAATTTGACTCCATTTTTACCTCGCAACACATAGGCAGACGCAGCAAGCCTTGCGCTGAGCCTGAGTATATGAGCACCGTAACTCCCTGAAAGTTTTAACAAACATCTAATGCATGCACAACATCTACCTGTCAACCGCCATCCCCCACCACAATAACTAAATAAAATGTATTAACCCCTAATCTGCCAACCCCCTCATCATAAACTACCTATTAAAACTATTAACCCCTAAACCGCCATCCCCCCACAACGCAAACTACCTAATTACCCTATTAACCCCTAATCTGCCAACCCTCAATTCGCAAACTTCCGATTAAGACTATTAACCCCTAAACTGCCAAACCCCCACAACGCAATATAGCTAATTAAACTCTTAATCCCTAAACCGCAATCCCCCCACAACGCAAATAATTAATCTAATCACTAAGCACCCTAACCTAACACCCCCTTAATTAACCCCAACTACATAAAATAATAAAGACAAATAAATCTGACTAATAAATTAAATAAAAATAAAAAAACTAATTTAACATTAAAAATAAAAATCCTAACATTACATAAAAAAAAACAAAAAAGACTAAGATTAAATTAATCTAAAAATCCAAGATTACAAAAAATAATAAAATATAATATTACAGAAAAAAACTAAATTATCCAAAATATTTTTTTTAAAACCTAATCTAATACCCCTATAAAAACAAAAAAGCCATCCCGAAATAAAAAACCTTAATATAAGACTAAACTACCAATAGCCCTTAAAAGGGACTTTTGTAGGGCATTGCCCTAAAGTGATCAGCTTTTTTCCCTAAAAAAATACAAATACCCCTAACAGTACAACCCCCCACCCACCCCCTCAAAATTAAAAAAGACCTAACTATAAAAAAAAACTAATTCCAAGAAAGAGGAAAGGTAGAGAGACTACCTCTCCAAAAAGAATACACTTAAAGCACTCTGGGGCCACAACAAAGAAGATATATATGTCTATGGGTAACTTCTGACTGATATCAAGTATGAGAGCAATTCAAAATGGAAAATTAGCATACACATAAATGATACATTTATTTATTGAACCTGTGCCGGTATATTATACCCTGAGGGCTAATGACTGGTCTCTTGCTAGTATTATCACAGCTAAATATGTCTGTACCCCTTATTGGTCCATTTAAAGCTATAAGGTAAACTATGTGTATCTATATTGTTACTTGAGTATCATATTGTTATAATACTCAGTTGGAACCGTGAAGGTTATTACTCGTAATAGAGAGACAATGTGTTTGCAGAGTAACCTTGAGCTTTACCTTAGTGCAACACAGTGGAGGCTCTTCCATTGGGGCAAGTGGGACAGTGCCCCCCTAATCCAATGCCCCCCAATCCAATATCTTTTTGGGGGAAATAAAATAAAAGTTTATAAAAAAAAATAAAAAAAAGTTTATATATAAAAAAAATTACATTGCAAAGTTGGTGGCATAGTTGGGTAATAACTTTTTTTTTTTGAGGGTGGGGGTTGGTAAAAAACATCTTGCTATTTTAATATAATTTTAAAAAAAGAGACTTAAAGCATTGATATCTAAAGGTAGGGCGTTTTTGCAATGTGCCCTGTTTGAGAACCCTTTTACACATGTGCAGTGTGTCCCATTGATATGTAAATTATGTCAGCCCTTTTATTTCTATGATGGACGTTTAAGCATTGACATCCAATTTTTAAAAAAAAGGATTCTCAAACTCCCATTGGCTGCTACAGTATGGGGGACTGGTTTACACAAAGGACGTCACCCATCTTTAAAAGCAAATAAGAAGTGCGCGCAATTGTGAAGGGAGGAAGAGACTGTCAATTCCTGCTGCTATCACTTCACTTTAGTAACCTGCACTGTGGACCTGCAGGTTCTTAACACCTTCTCCACAGGGGCAAGGACGGCACAGGGCAGAGTGGTAAGAACAAGACTCCTCATAAGTGCTGGATCCCTTTGCTATGCTAGATATAGTGGAGCTAGTAAGCTAAGTCTATTTGTCAATTAAATGTCAGGCATTTTGTGCTACGTAGCGCTGGAAACACTCTTCATATAAAAATCCCTCCTCCCTGCTGATGAGCTCAGTACTAACTCTCCATACTGGTGCTGCAATGCTGTGCATTATCTAAGTACATTGGAGTTGGAGGCTGTCTATAATTAAATTGTTACTGGAATATGACCAGACCCCTCCCTGTCTCTACAACGGGTCAGCTCCCACTCCAATGTACTTAGATAAGCCTGTGGTGTCTTTACTGTGTCAGGACTCATGAGGACATGGTGCAGTGTGTTGATTGCACACAACTAGCTGTCGGGGTAACAATTATAAAATGTTCAGTTCCCCCTTCATTTATGCGGGCATGCAGCAAATCCATCATATTAATGTTAACAGAAACTGCACTGTTTTTATTAAAGCCCGGTTACGGTACCTGCTCAGTTAATTTATTTCAAATATTTTATCAGATAGTGCTGAACTCACTTCTTCGAACATGAAAAGACAGGACCTGCTTCTGACATGCATAGTTTGTTTTAACTAAAGATAACAGACATTGCCTTTTTATGTTTGAAGCGAGTTTAGCACTGATAAATTATTTGAAAAAAATAAACTTAGCAGCTCTACTGGGCTTTAATAGATACAGTGAAATTATGATGTTATGTTCTAGCTTCCCATTTGCTAAAAAAAACACGGGACTAACACAGCCAAAAAAAACAAAAAAAAGCAGCTCTTCTTGCAGGAACAGACAGAACGGCGTGTAAAATTAGTTTTCAATGTCATTCATTTCCAGGATATTTTCTGACATGTTAATCATTCTGTTTATTTAATAGTAAATAAATACTACTATGAGTTTGTAAAGTTAGCAGCATTTATTTTGTTCCACTAGAAGTAGCAGAGCAATCTTTGGCATTTGGCTGGTATAATAAGCATATGGAGTGACTATGACAGGAGCGGCATAAGGGATGGGCTCCTAGCTGGAATAGCTGGGGGAGAAGGGGGGTAGGAAGTTAGAGGAAGAATAGGGAGAGCGATAGATAAGGGATAGAGGAGGGACTTGCAGAGATAGCAGGTAGGGGGTGGGAAAGAGGCATAGGCTCTCTTTTTGAGCCAATGGGTACATGGCTAGATGCCATTTTACATTCCATTGCCAAGAAGCAGTTGAGCTACCTGGAGGATATCTCCCATCTATTGGAAAGCTTAGAACACATACAATGGCAGTCTGACTTTACTTGGATGGTAGTTGATGTTTCTTCATTATACACGTGCATACCTCATCTTTTGGGGGTAGAAAATCATTGAATCTTTTCTAACCAAAGAATTAGAACAGGACAACATCACTATATCCTTCATTGGTGATATCCTTAGGTATCTGTTATCTCACAATGTTTTTCTATTCGATCAAGAATTTTACAAACAAATTTGTGGCACGGCGATGGGGGCAAAATTTGCCCCATCGTTTGCCAATTTGTATGTTGCTTGGTGGGAACTCAATCATATTTACACTTTGCAGAATCCATGGCATGCAGACATCATCATGTTTGTAAGGTACATAGATGATTTGCTATTTATTGTGAAAAGACCCTTTGATGATTCTACCTTTCATGAATGTATGCATTATCTTAACACCAACAACATGGGGTTAAAATTCACTGGCACATACAGTAACACATAGATTATTTTTTTGGATTTAACCCTATATATTGAAGATGGACAAGTGTGCACAAAAACTTTCAGAAAACCCATGGCAGGGAACACTATATTACATGCTACATCCCAACATCCCAAACATCTTGTCACAGCCATCCCAAAAGGTCAGTTCATCAGACTTAGACGCGACACCAAGTCAGATATAATTTATGATCAACAAGCTATAGAACTTGAGAATAGACTTATACAAAAAGGTTACAAGAAGGACACGCTAGCTCATTGTCGCCAACAGGTTAAAAAACTTAAAATTAACCATAATAAGCAGCACAAGAAGGCAACAACAAATGACAATTATTTTTCAAACTCTGTGGTGTTTACCACTGAATACACCACTCAGTTTGACTCTATTGTCAAAATTCTCAAAAAACACATGCATCTCCTATCTGGAGATGACATATTAAAATCTTATGTTGGTAATTGCAAATTCGTTCCCAAAAAAACAAGAACTTTGAGCCAGTCACTTTCTCCAAGTATGGTTCAAAGGAATGCACAAAAATCTGAACACAGTTGGTTATCTAAGAAAGGTAACTTCAAGTGTGGCAATAAGAATTGCCATACATGTGCATTGATCTTAAAGGGCCAGTCATTCACATCAAGTGTCACAAATCAAAAGTTTGATATTGATTTTTATGCCAATTGCAGTACTCAATGGGCGGTATATTTACTAACATGCAATTTGTGCAAAAATCAATACACGGGACAAACCTCTATAGAATTAAGAAAAAGAGTAGGAGAACACGTCAGGATTGTAAAAAACTATGTTAAAGATTCAGCTGTTGCTAGCCATTTCAATGGCACACATTTCACCAATGAAGCAGATATAGCTATTCAAGTAATAGATGTAGCCCGGGTACCTATCAGAGGGGGCAATAAACATAAAATCCTGGACAAAAAAGAATTATTCTGGATTTTAAAATTAGAAACAAAAACACCCCTAGGTATGAACAGATAATTTGATATTAGCTATTTTATTGATGAATAATACACATTTAGCTATTATTACACAATATTGTTGTCTTTTGATCTCTATTTTCAGCATAGAATGCATGATCAACACATCAACATATTCTCATCCTTAACACTAACATAGAGAGAAATGTGAGAATAATTTCTTTAACTGTACTTGCCAACTTTTCAAATTGAGTGCTAAATACAAAACAATTATGTTTATATATTGAAGATAATTTAATAGGAATATATACACTTGCACTCCCTTTGATTTATGCCATACCACTGTGATTATACAATTTAAGCTATATTGCTGTTTTATACTTTTTGATTTTGTATTGAGCATGTTTTTATGTTTAAATCTTTTATTAGCATTTTCATCAACAATTGTACAACAATAGAAAGTGAAAATAAAGTAAAAATAAAAATAAAGGCATCTCTCTCTCCCTATCTTTGGTTAACCCTTTATATTTACTAATGCACATCTATGTAAAGAAGATTAGACACGTGACATAGGATCCTAAAGTCTCTGCGGGTACCCCAGGAAATAGAAGGCAAGGTTTGGATAGCAGATTATTCATTGTTTCCTGGGGTATCTCCCAAATGGGCTAAACTGATTGTCTCCATAGTGGAGAAATATAAAGAAACATATCCTTTATCCCCCGTAACCCGTTACCTCCAAGGGCAGGGGGTCATAATGTATTGCCCGCTCCTCTTAAAGGCTATTGCTTAAGACCCTGTATCAATAAAATGACATGCAAAATGATATGCAAAAAAATATACGAAAGCGGAGAGAGAACAGCAAATAGTACAAAAAAGAAAAGAGGGATTAAGGAGAGAACCTAGAGAAGGAATGGGGTTGTATTTCTAACTTTCTAGTTCTTTAAAGCAACACATAGTTCCTCCTTAGGATGGGTTAAATGAGAGAGTTCAGAAAAGGTAAGTGAAAGTAGAAAGGAGTGGAAAGATGAAAAAGAAGAGTAGGGCATCCAGGTCCCCCCCCCCCCCTCCGCCTTAGGGACACATCCTCTGCGTCCCCAATGATTCTCTGTGGAGTTTATATAACCATATTCCTATTTAATGTCCAGTAAAACCAGACCTTCTCAAACTGGGCTTGTGTATCTAGAATATTAGAGGCAGACTCATACATACAGTGAGTCTTGTCTAATCTGTTCCTCACTTCCTCCCATGCAGGGGCCCTCAATTTCCAGTATTTTGCAATACTCATTCTAGTGACCGTACAGGTAATTTTAATAAACGTGTTTATATGTTTGTTGTACTGAGGTAACGGTTCGTGTAGTAAGGCTTGTATTGGTTTGAGTTGTATTTGATCCTCTAAGATCACACTGAGGAGGGAGGATAGTTGAATCCAAATAGGTTGGATTATGGCGCAGTCCCACCACATATGAAGGTATGAACCCACCTCTCCACAGCCTCTGTAGCATAGTCTGTTGTTTGTAGTATTCATGTGGTAAGTTTTGATCGGGGTCAAGTACCATCTGAAGATAGTCTTAATAGTGTTTTCTCTTAAGTCTGCGCTTAAAAGGCCAGAGCATGCTGAATGTAGCAATTCGTCCCAGTCTTTTTTTAGTTTATGAGTACCTAGGTCTGTTTCCCATTGTGAGATTGTTGAAGGTTTAAGAGAGTTATTTTGGGATTGGATTTCTATATACACTCTGGATATCACTTTTTTGGGTCTGGAAGTTGAAGTTAGTAGAGATTCTATGAGTGAGATGGAATAGGTTCTCACTGATTTAATATAGTGTTGTATGGCTGAATTGACCTGGAGGTATTGAAACCATAAAAGCTTCATAGGAGCTATTTGAGTTTGGATTTGTATAAATGTTTTGGGATTTCCGCCTGTCAGCCAGTCCGCCACCCTATATAGTCCTTTGTTCGCCCATTTATTCACCACTAATTGGACGTCAGAGGAAAGGAGGTATCTAATTGGGCGCATGGTCGTATGTGTGAGAGATAATTTGAGTTGTTTACTTATGAAGGACCACATGTGGGAAGTGTGACCAAAAACCTGTGAGTGGAATCTAACTGGTGTTATTTCCCTTGATTGTATGCCCCATAATATGTCGTCGGTGTGGGTGGATTCCCTTAAATCTGCCTCCAATTTGGGCCATAGGACTAATCCTCCCCCTCCCCCAAGGAGTAATGTTTGTGCTATCCTTGCTGCCCTGTAATATTCAATCAAGTTGGGTGCACCTATGCCTCCCAAACTCCTGTGTTTCGTCATGAGTGTTGATGGGATCCTAGCCATTTTTTTCCCTCTAATAAAGGTTAGAAGTTCTGCCTGCATCCTTTTTAAATCTGAGATTGGCACCGCTATAGGTAGCGTCCTAAATAAATATAGTAAGCGAGGAAGAATTGTCATCTTTACTGCAGCTAGTCTGCCCATCCATGAGAATGTATATGTTCTCCATTTATTTATGTCTTTTTTAATGTTTCTGTAAATGACTTCATAGTTATATTTGTATAGTTGATCAATTCGGGGGGGTCAGGTAGATCCCTAAATACTTAAGGGAGTGTGCAGGCCATTTCATTTCAAAATTGACTTCTATAAGTTTTTTAGTATGGTGTGGGAGTCCTAATGACATTGCTTCACACTTGTCCAGGTTAATTTTATACCCTGAGATTTGGGAGAATTCCTCTAGTGTTTTGTATAGGTTGGGTAGGGAGATTAGTGGTTTCGTCAGTGTGAGTAGAATGTCATCTGCAAACAACGTTAGTTTGTATTCCCGATCTTTAATTACTATTCCCGAAATATCAGTGGTTTGTCTGATTTTGGCTGCTAATGGTTCTATACATAGAGCAAAGATAAGGGGTGGCAGAGGACAGCCCTGTCGCGTTCCATTGAGTATAGGGAAAGACTTAGATTTGTAACCTGATATAGAGACCTGAGCCGTTGGGGTTGAATAAATCTTACTTAAGGCTGTAATGAAAGCTCCCCGGAATCCCATCCTATGTAGGACTGCATTCATGAAGTCCCAATCTATTCTGTCAAATGCCTTCTCTGCATCCAATGACAGGAGCAGAGAAGGCATCTTAGCTCTTCCCACATACTCAATGAGGCTTATTAATCTACGTACATTGTCCGGAGCTTCCCTGTCTTTAACGAAACCCACCTGGTCTAAGTGGATCAGTTTTGGTAAGATATGCTTCAGGCGATTGGCTAAGATTTTTGTAAGGATCTTCAGATCCTGATTAATGAGTGAGATCGGGCGGTAACTAGAGCAAAGCTTGTGATTCTTCCCTGGTTTTGGGATCACCACAATCTTCGCCCGCAACATATCTTCTGGGATCTCGAGTCCTTCCATAACATAATTACAGAAGTCTGTAAGATGGGGCACCAAGATTCCTCTAAACTCTTTATAATATTCGCTAGCAAATCCGTCTGGGCCTGCTGTTTTCCCTGATTTAAGATCTTTAATAACACCGAGCACTTCTGTATTTGTTATCAGGGAATTTAAGCTATCTAAGTCTTCTTGAGTGAGGGAATTCAGTTCTGTTTCCTCTAAGAATTTGGTAGTGTGAGCGGCTGTTTGTTGTGAGTGTGCTACTTTGGTTCCGTCGTATAGTTTCCCATAAAAATCCGCGAAGGCATCTACTATTTGTTGTGGGTGGGATATTGAGGTGCCACAAGGGAGCAATAAGGATAAGATAGTCGATGCCCTACATCTTTCTCTAAGTTTGTGGGCCAGAAACTTGTCCGGTTTGTTCGCGTAGATGTAATATTGTGTGTTAAGTCTCTGAGTTGCTCTCATCGATTGATCATTGAGAAGTTTGGCTAAGTGTGTTCGTTTGGATTCTAAGATGGATAATATGTCTGGGCTCTGAGTCAGTCTATGTCTAGTCTCCAGATTCTGTATCTCGTCGTGTAGTTGAGAGAGTAGGGTCCTATGCTGTTTGTTACGTAATGCTTTTTCCCTCATGAGCAATCCTCTAAGGTATGCTTTATGTGCTACCCATGGGGAGAGAGGATTTGATGTGGTTCCTTTATTTATGTCCCAGTACTCTGACAGTGAAGCGTTAAGTCTCTCCTTTATTAAAGGGTCTTTTGTATATATTGGGTTGTAAGTCCATGTTCGGGTTCTAAGTGTATCGATAAAACCCTCAAGTTGTAAACTAAGTACAGAGTGATCTGACCATACACAGGGTTGAATTAAAGCCTTTCCGTATAGAGGTTGTAATATTTGACTCGTGTAGATGTAATCTATTCTCGTGTATTGTTTATGAGCTGAGGAGTAGAAAGTCGTGTCTGATGTTTGTCCATGTAATGCAAACCAGGTATCTATCAATGAGTGCGGAGTTAATTGTTCTTGTATGGCATTAACTATTCTATTATGTCTAAGTTGTTTGGGTGATAGTTTCGCGCCGCTATCAATATGTTTATTCATTGTTATATTGAAGTCCCCTGCTAGTATTATTTTGTGTTGAGACCAGTCTGTAAGTAATTCAGAGATGTGTTGAAAAAAGGAATGTTGGTTCTCATTTGGTGAGTATACATTACATAGGACCACATCTGAATTTTGAATGCGTCCCTTAACTAATAAATATCTGCCCTCTTTATCTGCCAAAGTGGACTCATGGTCAAATGATAAGCTCGAGTGTATCAGTATCGAAACCCCTCTTTTTTTAGAATCTGTGGTTGCGTGATAATGTTGTGTGAAATGTTTGGCCCAATATTTTGGGATAATGGCTTGTGTGAAGTGGGTTTCCTGGAGGAATATAATATTTGCTCCTAGGTGTTGGTATTGAGACATAGCAGTACGCCTTTTGACGTTAGAGTTTAACCCTCTAACGTTGTGGGATATGAGACGGATCTGGGGGGTCATTGTAATGTGGTGATAAGGAAGCATAACATTACCCAACCGGCTGTAGTCAGTTGTGACCTCTCCAACGTTGTAGAGATGTCATTGCTAGAAGGAAAGGTGTGGTTTTCTTTTTGCAGAGGAGGGAGAAGAGAAGCCCCAGAGCCCTTGTAAGATAGAAAAAAGTCATTAAAAGCAGAAGAATAATACATAGCATAACATAAACAATAAAATAAACAATAAAATAAGTATAACCAGAATGTATGCCCCTTTTGTGGGGCAACTAACAGCTTATAATCTAACAGTCCTAAATAGGGGATAATAGGGCTGCCTATACATTAAAACATCTTATTTTGATAAGTCAGCATTGTGTAAAACTTTCAAACTTGGTTTAAGAAAAACATTTCAACAGGTATTCAAATAAGTCCTTATCAGGGGAGGCTTTCCTCTGGGTGTTCCCTATGGAAACCCTGACTGGGGACCTAAGGGGCCGGGAATTCAGTGAGAACTAAACTTTTCAAGAGAGTAATTTCTTCGGTGCTCTAGGGTAATCCTTGTGTAAAGGTTCCCTAGTGTTGAGGGACTATCTCTAAGGTAGTGAACCACCGCCAAATATGGAAGAGAGTTTCTGTGGTGTCATTTCTTTATTCCTTTGCGGTTCACTTTTGTCCATTTGGAGTGCCTGGGTGGGCCCCCTTGTGATGCTGGTTGGTCTTCTGTTGGGATGAGAGGTGCCTCCAGACCTAGGAGTTTACATGTCGAGTTGATTTCTTCTGGCTCATGTACGGTAATGGTTTTGTTATCTCTTAAAATGTGTAAGGCGAAAGGAAAACCCCATTTATATTTGATTTGGTGCTTTCTCAGAAGGGAAGTGAGGGGACGTAAGGAGCTTCTTTTTTGAAGTGTTCTGAGACTAAGGTCCTGAAAAAACTGTATTACAGTTCCTTGAAATTTAAATGTTGGCTTGTTTCTAGAGGACTGAAGTATTTTTTCTTTGTCTTGAAAAAATGACATTTTGACAATGACATCTCTGGGGGGAGCATCTCCTTTAGGCCTAGCTCTCAATGCCCTGTGTGCCCTTTCTATGTCATATTCTGATTCTTCCGAGTCTCCAGTGATATTATGAAAGAGTTGTTGCAGGTAAGTCTGCAGATCCGAATTGGTGGTAGATTCTGGGATTCCCTTCAGCCTAATGTTATTTCTGCGGGATCTGTTTTCTAAGTCATCGACTTTGTCTTGCAGATCTGCAATAGATTGTTGTTGTATTTGGATAGTTTGTGTGGAAGCCGCCAGATCACTTGTAATCGTATCATTGTTTTCCTCTAGGGCATCAATTCTGCCTCCCAAATCAGCTAAGTCTGAGCGTATTTCTGACAGGCTGGAGGTAACTGCAGTATGCATAGAGTCAAGTTTATCCCACAATTTTTCAAAATTGCAAGTGAAGTCCTGTTTGGAAATTAGGTTTTTAAGGTCATCTTTTGTCACTGGGTTCCTATCCTCCTCTATTACAGGGGGGACAGATTCAGGGTCTGATTCTCCTGCTTCCTCCATTGTTAGTGAATCAGGGGTCTTAGGATGCTTAGATGGTTTAAAAAAAGAACTTACTGTTGCAGGCTTGAGTGATTTTTCTCCCCTGGGTGGTTTTCTAGCTGACATAGTAGCTTGATTGAGATATCTAGGAGTATCACTGTTCTGGCTTCAAACTCACTAACGCAAGGTGTGAGATGTGTCTGCTTAGCTTAATTGTTGTTATCTGGAGATTGCAGGAATAGGGTATTGACGTTGTTAAGGTAAAAGGTGGGGGGGCCTGAAAGTTCAGCAAAGTGCAGTTCTAGCAACACACCCTGAGAGTGAATTATAGATCCAGCCCCTGCTGTATTTCTTCCAATAAATTTTTTGTCTCTCCTACTTGTGTAGGACCGTAGTCAGGAAAGTGCAACTAACAGCTCTATGTAGTGAAAACTTGGCGGCACAGATCATCTGTAGCAAGTGTAATCTGATATCATATGCCCAGCTGCTTATGTTCTTTATTGTGGTGATAGCCTCTCCAGGCTTCTACATATTCTGGCCGTTTATATTTCCCAGCAGTTTTTCTCCTTCAAGTTATAGCATTTCGTCTATGTTCATATCCCTCCCATACCTTATTTTCTGCAGTTATCTCATTAGTGTGTCCCCAATCTATTACATCTGTCTATTAGAGCTTTTCATACTGTCCGGTATTGATAGGGATGGTTCTAGTGTTATGGAGACGCTATATTGCGTTAATACCTTAGTGTTTACTTAGGCGTTGAAAGTATGCCTTGTCTTTCTGTTATGAGTCTTTTCTGTCCTCTCGGGAGCTCAACTTACTGCTGCTTATTGCGGCCCCCACCCGCGTTGTGTCTCTGTGTCTTTCCGCTTTCGCGGCCTACCTGGGAGTTCCGTCCGGGCCCGAGAGGAGTATTGTTATGGATCCTTCAGCGCTCAAATCACATCCCGTACCTAGTGCGCCATGGATGCTAGCGCTCTCAATTGTGGGTCATCGGGGAAGGTCGCCTGGTGTATATTACCTCCGTTGAGAGTTAAGTTAGTTTGCTGTTGCGTGCGCCTCTTCCCCTGTTTGTCCGTTTGGCGCCAATATCCTGGGTAGCCGATAAAGGTCGTATAAGTCCCTTAAGTTGAACAGGTTTCACATAATTCTTGAGTGTGGGTCAGGATTCAGCTTTAGGTGATATATTATATGTTTTTTCTTATTGTAGCTCACTACAATACTGGCTTTTTATCGCTGGCAGCGTGGAGCTTAGAGATCAAGCAGCCATCTCCAAGCTCAGCCAGGCTCCGCCCCCCATTGAGCATGTTTTTAAAGGGACACTGTATCCAAATTTTATCTTTTGTGATTCAGATAGAGCATGCAATTTTAATCAACTTTCAAATGTACTCCTATTATCAAATTTTCTTCATTCTCTTGGTATGTTTATTTGAAAAGCAAGAATTTAAGATTAGATGCCGGCCCATTTTTGTTGAACAACCTGGGTTGTCCTTGCTGATTGGGCAGCACCAATAAACAATTGCTGTCCATGATTCTGAACCACACATTTGCTGGCTCCTCAGCTTAGATGCCTTCTTTTTAAAATAAAGATATCAAGAGAACGACGAAAAATTGATAATAGAAGTAAATTAGAAAGTTGCTTAAAATTGCATGCTCTATCTGAATCACAAAAGAAAAAATTTGAGTACAGTGTCCCTTTAACTTTGTAGTGGATGGTCAGGGATTAATCTTTTGTTGCTTTGCATAAAAAAGGCTGACTTCTTCCCTGCATCCACAGTCTATGACTAAGCACCTCTAGGGGGCGTGAAATGCGTAAGACCTCACTTTTGTGTATGCCCCTGTCTGGGATCACTCCATGTTTTAAATTGAAACAAATAAAATTAGCTTTTTTATCTTTCACTAACCAGCAGTGCCTGCAACTTTTTTCTTTGGTGGGAAAGAGGTATATAGGGACAGGAAAACAGGAAGTGCATCATTACTAACCTTTTTTGTTTCCAGGTGCTGCTTATAGCTGTGAAGCGGGAAGATTCTCAAGTGTTTCCTCACCGACGATGAGACCCTCTGGAGGACGAGATCGATGTGGGCGCAGAAGAGGCTGAAGCTGTTGGAGAAAAAGCAGAAGGAGAATCAGAAGCAGCAAGAAAAGATTCCGGTTCGTGTGGATGCAGTAATACCTCCTATGAGTGTGAATTTGGCAGACGGAGCTGTGATTATGAATAGGGTGCCTGGGGAAGTCGATGGAGCCCTGTCTGACGCATCGTGTGTGAGTACGGGGTAGCTTTTACTCTTCAGTGGCACAGATCGCTCATCTAGCCCTGAAATCCCCCTGGGTCAAGGGGGCAGGTACGCCCATATGGAAGGCAGTAGGGGGGCACTCCCTGGGAGTATGGGGTGGGCCATGCCACAAGGGGTTAAATCCCAAGCAGGGAGGGTGGGCAATCAGGTGGCTAGTCATAGTCCACAGGGCAGGGGCCGGGAGGGCAGCAGGAGGCAAGTCCGGGCTGAATCAAGGAGACGCATATCTCCAGAGGAGGATTGCGCTCTCCATGTTTATGGGCATAGCTCCAGCATTACCCCTCCTCCTTCCCCGGCCCTCAGATCCCCATCACGCGCACGCATGCATGCCGGAAGGGCGTCGGCGTGCGGATGACGTCACTCTGCAAAAAAGGGATGGAGGCGTCCGAGGGGCAATAAGGCCTACAAGATTGCTGGCCACAGTGGGAGTGGGCGGAGAGGTGCAATACCGCAGGGGGCAATAGCGGTAAAAGGGGGGGAAAGGCTACAAGCAGGCGAGGCACGGTTCCAGGAGGAAGGTTTCGGTTGTGGACCCGGTGGTCCAAACCGTTTTTCCCAGGTAGGAACAGGGAGGGAGACAACAGAGGAGAGAGGGGATGAGTATAAGGGGCCCCCAGGGTATTTAGAGGTTTAAGACAGGGAATCAGATGATGAAAGGCCCAGAAAATGAGTGAGGCAGGAGGGGGTTAGGTCAGAGCGCCCCAGGGTAATCAGGGAGGTGATGGGGGGACGCATGTAAATACAAGCACGCATGTAGATACTGCGGGAACGCTTACCCAGACATAGATTGTAGAAGGGGTAATGCTGGTGCCAGCAACAAATTTTCCTTTTGAGGGCACGGGAGCAACAGTAATGGGCAGGAGTGGCAGGAAATGGCCAAAACACCGCTGATAATCGATAGAATTATTAAGGAATTAGAGGCATATCCACTAAGAGAGGAAAGAAATTTATTGACAAATGGTTTGTGCAAAGGTTTTATTGTTCCAGTTAAAATGGAGGTTAAATGGGCAATGCAGGCTAGAAACCTGAAATCTGCAGCAGAATTTCCCGGGGTGTTGGCAGAGAAGTTGGAGAAGGAGGTTAAACTGGGTAGAATGGCGGGGCCATTTAAGGAGAAGCCTTGTGAGGATTTGATTGTGTCTACTCGGGGTGGTAACTAAAAAAGAAAAAGGAAAACACAGGATGATACAGCACCTGTCCTACCCCAGGGGAGATTCAGTCAATGACGCAATTGATAAGTTGGAATATCAATCTTTTGATAGTGCGGTGAATATAGTGAAACAGCTAGGGAAAGGAGCTTTGATGGCAAAGATTGATGTGGAGTCTGCCTTTAGATTGTTACCTTTGAATCTGGGTAGCTTTAATTTGATGGGTTGTAAGTTTGATGGTTGTTATTATATAGATAATTATTTGCCCATGGGGTGTTCGGTTTCTAGTTACATTTTTGAAAAGATTAGTTCCTTTTTGCATTGGTTGTTTACCAAAAGGACAGGATGTGAGAATATGGCTCACTACTTAGATGATTTTCTGGTAGTTAGTAGGGCCAAAACTGTGGAATGTAGAATCTTTAAAGAGGAGTTAGAAGTCATGTTAAAAGAATTGGGGGTGCCAGTTGCGGAAGAAAAGTCTAGGGGGCAGTGCAAGCTTCCGGCTGATAAGATTGATAAGGCAAGACAAATGATTAAAAGGATGTTGAAGAGAAATAAAGTGACACTCAGGGAGATGCAGAGACTGCTGGGGTCTTAAATTTTGCCTGCAGAGTGATACCTGTGGGTAGGTTATTCAAAATGAGGTTGGAGATGGGAACAAAAGGGGCTAAGCAGCCCGAGCATATGGTCCGTGTGAATAGAGAAATGAAGGAGGATCTCAGGGTATGGGATTCATTCTTAGATGAATTTAATGGAATCAGGATATGGGAGGAAGTGAAGTCAGTAGAGGAATTGGAGTTGTTTACGGATGCAGCAGGCAGTATCGGTTTAGGGGCATATTTTCAAGGTAGATGGAGTGTGGGCGAATGGCCCAGGGATTGGAAGGAGAAGGGATGGGTAAGGAACCTGACTCTGCTAGAATTATTTCCCATTATAATGGCAATAGAATTATGGGGCCATATATTAGAGAACAAAATAATAATATGCTGGTCTGATAATAAAGCGGTAGTTGACGTAATGAATAATTTGTCATCATCATCTGGCCCAGTAATTAAATATTTGAGATATTTAGTTTTGAAGTGTCTTAAGCATATTATCTGTTTCAAAGCTCAGCATATACCAGGGTATAGAAACGTTGTGGCTGATACACTGTCACATTTTAAATGGGATGTATTTAGGAAGGTTGCTCCTGGAGCAAGAAAGGAAGGTGATTCCTGCCCTTTTTTTCTTTGTCAGATTGGCAGCGAATAGACGGAATCAGGGAAATGGTTGAGAAGTCTGTGGCGCCAAAAACGTTGGCAGTATCCAAGAAGTATTGGGAACAGTGGTGCGAATTTAGTGGGACTGTAGGACAGAATAAAGAAGCCAGTTTTTTAGAATGGCTATGGTTATTAAAGCAGGGAGGTATGATGCAAGGACAGCTAGGTACAGTAATGGCAGGAGTGTTGTATTTCACGCAGCTACATGGAAGAAAGGATTTAACAAGGAGATTTGTGGTGAAGAAGGTAGTAAGGGGTTGGGACGCAGGAGAAAAGAAAGGAAGAGACAGAAGGGAACCTATAACGGAGGATAGACTTGTGGAGATGATAGCGGTACTTAAAGAAGTATGTTTTGATAAGGACGAGGCGCTGGTATTCAGAGTGGCATTTTCACTGGCTTTTCACAGAGCATTGAGAATAGGGGAATTGTTGGCTAAGAATAAAAAAGACACAGACAGAGGTCTAAGGCAAATGGATGTGAGATGGTGTGAGAGGGCAGTATTGGTTTTGATCAGGAAATCAATGACGGATTAAGCTGGTAAAGGGGTATGGGTGTCAATGCGAGCAGTAGAGGGTGTCTCTTGCCCAGTAGCAGCCGTAAAGGAATATATGTTAGCAGAAAGGGCAGTAGGCTTGCATTTTGTTAGGCATAAGGACGGGACTAGCGTCACAATTTTTCAATTTCGGTTGGACAATGCGTACTACGCCCCGCATTCATTTAGAATCGGGGCAGCAACTAGCGCGGCAAGCAGCAGGTGCTCGGCTGAGCAGATAAAAAAGACGGGGAGATGGAAATCTGCGGCATACAAGTCCTACATCAGGTTGAATAGGGGCTGTAATAGCGTCTAGAAGAATGATTTTCTCCTGTAATAATGAACCAACCTAAATGACAATGTTTTTCTCCATCTTATTGCAGGAGGAGCTTTGAGGATATGGGTGGTAAGACACTCATACGTATACTGGGCACACGTTAGGGCTGCGGCATTGGCCAAAGGGGCGCATTTAGGTTTTAAACACACTGAGGCCAGTATTAGATGGATAGGCAAGTGGGGAATGAAGTGGGAAGATTTGGTAGGCACCATACAGCAGGCAAGGCAGAGATGGGGGCGGCCGGATGTGTTGATTATACATTTGGATGGGAACGATATTGGATCATACCCACTAAGAGAACTGGAGGAGAAGATAAAGGGAATAATGAGTTGGTTTGCGATAGCATGGCGGGGCGTAAGAATAGTATGGTCAAACATGATCTCAAGATTGTTTTGGAGGAATACAGACACCAAAAGGGTGGGCTATAGATCCAGAAGAAAGATTAATCTGGTAGAGACCAAGGCAGTGAGGGACATAGGAGGCCTAGTGCTGGAACATATGTTAATAGCAGCAAAAAGGGAGGAGATATTCAGGCAAGAAGGAGTTCACCTAAATGAGGCGGGTAATGACCAGTTCTTGGAGGACATCAGGAGGATACTGGAGAATATGATAAAGGTAAGGAAAGGTCACGGGAGAGGCTATGTGGTTGTTGGTGGAAAGGGTATTCTTTATTGGTGGTGAAATTGGGATCTGGCATGTAGGCAGAGCATACAAGGGGTGGAGGGGATCCTGTAGCATACCCGCCCTAAGTCGTGATTCGGTGGTCTAGCTAATGGTTGACCTATGCTGCGGGTTCTCTCCTCCCCCTCTTGCTTTGCCATGGGGAGGGTTTGTGTTCCCCCCTCCCCCTGACACATGGGTCCAAGTTCATGTTCAAATGCTGGTGCATTTTTGTGTCATTGAATTTGATTTGGGGTATGTTATTAACCAATAAGAAATTTAATTAAATGAATAAACGTGACCTTTCCATATTTAGCTAAACTCTGGTGTCAGTGTGTTTATTTCAGGTAGCCATAATGGCAAGGTTGGTGTAACGGTTTGTTGTCAAGTGACAGTTTGAAGGTTAAGGGTATATGAAAATTAAATGGAGCCTCTAAGACCTTAAATAAGCATATGGAGTGACTATGACAGGAGCGGCATAAGGGATGGGCTCCTAGCTGGAATAGCTGGGGGAGAAGTGGGGTAGGAAGTTAGAGGAAGAATAGGGAGAGAGAGAGATAAAGGATAGAGGAGGGACTTGCAGAGATAGCAGGTAGAGTGGGAAAGAGGTATATAGGGACAGGAAAACAGGAAGTGCATCATTACTAACCTTTTTTGTTTCCCCCCCGCCCTCCCTAGATTCAGATGAGCAAGTAGAAGCAATTACCCAGAGAGGTCACAACAAGAGTTGCAAAACGAATTTGGCACGGTTATGAGCAGGATGTCAGCTACTTAGTTGGATCACAGTAAGACCGCCCATGCTAATAAAGGGGAATGAAAGAAGCTGCAGCTGGACGCTAGTAGGTGACTCGAGTGGTCTACGCTAGCTTACGGCGATAAGATAAACACGCAGCTATAGAGATGCCATAAATCTGAGATAAAATGTTGAAGGCTTTTTGCGGTGAAATTGGGATCTGGTACGTAGGCGGAGCATACAAGGGGTGGAGGGGATCCTGTAGCATACCGACCCTAAGTCATGATTTGGTGTTCTAGATAATGGTTGGCCTAAGCTGCAGGTTCTCTCCTCCCCCTCTTGTTCTGCCACGGGGGGGGGGGGGGTTGTGGTCCCCCCTCCCCTGACACGTGGGTCCAAGTTCATGTTCAAATGCTGGTGCATTTTTGTGTCGTTGAATTTGATTTGGTGTATGTTATTACCCAATAAGAAATATAATTGAATGAATAAACGTGACCTTTCCATATTAGCTAATGGTTGGCCTATGCTGCAGGTTCTCTCCTCCCCCTCTTGCTCTGCCATGGGGGGGGGGTTGTGGTCCCCCCTCCCCTGACACGTGGGTCCAAGTTCATGTTCCAATGCTGGTGCATTTTTGTGTCGTTGAATTTGATTTGGGGTATGTTATTACCCAATAAGAAATATAATTAAATGAATAAACGTGACCTTTCCATATTTAGCCAAACTCTGGTGTCAGTGTATTTATTTCAGGTAGCCATAATGGCAAGGTTGGTGTAATGGTTTGTTGTCAAGTGACAGTTTGAAGGTTAAGGGTATATGAAGGTTAAATGGAGCATCTAAGACCTTATTATTTATTTGTTACATGCTCTATTTGAAAGCACAACTCAGAAGAACAAACTGTGCCTCATACATGCTCATATTAAATAAATAGTTTTGTCTTACACTATTTAATATGAGCATGTATGAGGCACAGTTTGTTCTCCTGAGTTGTGCTTTTAAATAGAGCACGTAAGACTTGTGATCCGTAATAAAAGCTGCTGGGCATAGCAGCTTACAGGATCGTTAGGGTGAACGGTCTATGTTTTTGTTTTGTGCCTGCAATAAATCAACTCCCTCCCCTACATTTTGCCCTCATGCAGCACTTGGACAGTGTGTGAGTCAGAAGGATAAGCTGACAAACAGGAGCTGCAAGGTTAGAAGAGAGTCAGGAATGTCTTGGTTATTTAACACTTTGTAGGGCTGTATGCAGGGCTTTATACATACTCAGTCTTTTCCAGCCTTCCCTCTGTAATTTTATCTCTCTGCTCTGACCAACTAACCCCTCTCACCTTTCCCCCTTCCTGGTGATTAATGTGGCCACTGGCAAGTGTTTCTTGAGCTGTAAAGTGCAAGCCTGTCCCATTATATCTTTTAGCTTAAGAGGTCTGTTTTCTCATTTTTTTGTTGTTAAACTGGCAGATATCACTATGTTGAAGTAAACTTTTTATTGTATTGAATTAAATGCTAGTATGTGGGTGTATAATATTATAGACCTATACCTGGTTCCTAGATGTACTACATCAAATGATATATACAGTACTGTGTATGTGTGTGTTCTTAAAATAAACTTTATATAACAAACAACATAAAAATGTCAAGGATAAGAAGTAGAAGTTTGTAGTGTCTACCATTTATTTATTTAATGGGTGGGGCCTAGATCTATACCTGGTTCCTAGATGTACTACATCAAATGATATATACAGTACTGTGTATGTGTGTGTTCTTAAAATAAACTTTATATAACAAAAAACATAAAAATGTCAAGGATAAGAAGTAGAAGTTTGTAGTGGCTACCATTTATTTATTTAATGGGTGGGGCCATCTGGGGGACATGGCTTTATTTAAAGGGGTAGAGTCTAGCGCCCCACCATCTTTAAAATTCACCAGCCGCCACTGGTACAACATATATTCCTCAATAATATTATAACTAGTATTAGTAACCATGATTATAACTATACAGTAGCTATAATCAAAATCATGGACTCATACTTAAATTACAATAATACTAGTTACAGGTCACAGCTATTAGCGTTAGGAGCTGTGATATTAACCTCTTCTGGTACTGAGAGAAATGATGAACACTCAATATGTAGACATTTAACAGAGAATCAAATTAATAAAACATAAATGTTGCTTGTCAGATTCCTATAAATATGCTCAGTTAGAGTAATGAACCATTAATCTTGGTATAATTTGACACTCATGTGTCGGTTACTAGTGATTACTTAAGACTTTCTCACATATTAGTCCATATAAGACTGTAAAATAAGCTTTGTGTATCTATATTGTAGCCTAAATGTAGTGCTACTATATTGCACTGATGGGGCGGTAGAAAAACTGTTATTCTTATACAGAAGAGATACAAAGCATCTATGGAGTATCAATAAGTTTAACTAAATTGTTGCTATTGTGCAACAAATATAGTCGCTGATGGCTGTCAATAATATTTAATGCTTAATATTGAAAACCGTGCTTGCAACTATATAACAGCCATACATAAAGTGTTAGACTGTTGCATAAATTGCAATAGTTTTATTTGCTATTTATGGCTCTTAGCAATCTGAGCTATGATATTCTACTCGCTGAGTGCTGAGAGAAGTAATATGCGTTTGGTACACAAATAGTTAATATATAGTTTGGTTTAGTATCGCAAAGCGGGTACTCATCAAGATGCTATTAATGTTTGTCAGTTTGAACAATAAACTGTTGGTTTAGGTATGTTTAACATTCTTTAGCAAGTGAATGATAATTAAAGCAGCCATTCTTAGACGCTAATACGTATACTCTTGTGCTGAGAAAAATTTCGTTTGGTAGGCAAATAGTTAATATAAAGTCAGGTTTAGTATGGCAAAGCTGCTACTCATCAAGATGCTAATAATATGTTCGGTTTAAACGATAAACCGTTGGTTTAGGTATGTTTAACACTCTTTTGCAAGTGAATGGTAATTAAAGCAGCGGTTCTCAGACGCTAATACGTATACACTTGTGCCAGATATTGACTGTAATTACTCACTCTTTAGTTTATCTGTGATAACAAAAATTATACCATTCCACTCGTCCTTTAATAGAAGATACAATTAGCCTGTATAATGAAATGTGTAAAGTGCTATGTTCGGATCATTGTAGTGAGGCCAGTTCTCAATACAGTTAGAGGTAAAGGTTTTTACTCATTATATATAGTCACAGTGGGTTAATATTAGTATCGAGTATAAAGCACACTAGAGCTCTAATAGTGCCACATTTTTACGATTAACCATAAGTAGAGTAATACACTAAAGTAAAGTTCAAGTAGCCTAAGGCTTTCTAAAAACACAGGAGCTCCTAGGACTCCTCACCAATGCCCTAGCGTCCCTAACATGTTTCTCCGGAAGTCAGATTTTTCAAAGGGTGAATGCGCCACTCTATAATTGGCTATTTAAGGCTATTTTCATCATGCCCCCAATAGGCGTGTTAATGTCTGACAGCCAATCCGACTAGAATCTATTCTATCTTGCCCTATAGGGGCAGACCAGTCGTTACTGGGTTATTAACTGTTCAGTATCTGACTTCTAATAATAATAAGTACAACAACAATATGATTAAGAGCCGATCATATTATCAGTTATTCAAAATGCTTCTTGGATTGTGTGTGAAGTGATACATAACGCAACAAGAGAGTGTGTACCTAATATGAAATATTAGATTTTTCGAGTTTGACCTGATACTCGTTGTAAGGGCATGTATAAACATTGACATCCTTTATTAAATTCCCCACACGTTAATCTTGGGGTTAAGCTTTCTTATTTGTATTGGATTTACATATACATATATGTATGTAAAATGATGACAGGAATTATATTAACCATTGATATTTGCCAGGATATTCCTTTGATAATTGGCATCAATAAGTAGTGGGCAATGTATGTACATGTAAATTGCCATAGCATGTCATATACATGAAAATACTCTTTTGTTTAATGTACATATATGTATATGGAAGGATATCAGGGTATATATTTACCTTTCAGATGATTGTTACGGTACTGCAGTGATTGCTGACATGATTACCTAGTGACCAGTGTATATAAAAAATATCAAATTGTGCATTAATGAAAATAAGGCTTATACCAAGAGATGGTGATTCAGTGTTCATGCTAATGGTTTTAAGGTGCCTGCTTATTGGGGTGACCTACTTAAAGGTGTGAATGTATGCCAGATAACTGTAATGAGGTTACACATTAAATAAATTAAAGTGACCACGTGATAATGAGGTAAAATAAACCTCTAATGGTTAGCCTTATGTGGCAAAATGCATGTGTGGTTTAATTTAATCGGCAATGTGCATTTACATAGAAGTGGATCTGTGACAATCGTATACGTGAACTAACCATGAAAAGATTAGAAAATTGTGTAAGTGAAGGGGTGAATTAATATTAATAATAAATAAAAATCTCTAATCTGTTAGTTTAATTAATGATACAGATTAAAAATATCTAGTGTGTTATACTGTTAAATATTGATTAACTGTAGGTTATGCTGATTAATTCAGCCATTGCCTCTAATAATATGTTACATATTCTATATCCTTGGACTCATAGTTCTTATCTAGCATCTATTACTGATCTTGGTTAATTATAACTTAGCATTTTCTACAATATGGGCTTTTGTATTTGGACAACAATTTTGTGTTTTCAATTGGTAGGCAATTAGGAGAGAACTCCACCCTAAGTTTCTAGGATCTATTTAAAGGGTTCTCTTTTAGCTCTGCTAATATAGCTCTGTGGATCTCACTAAAATAAGGATCTCATCTATATTAAGGATTGCATTAAGTGCAAGAGTTATTTCAGGAGTTATTCAGAGTTAGTCAGTGAGGAGGTTAAATATTGTAGTTATTTGATAGAGTATCTACATATTTATTTAAACATGTCTCAGATTCAGTGCAATGGATGCCTTTCCCTGTTTGATCGTGCAGTATTCTGGAGATTCAGAGGCTGCCCAGTGTATAAGCAGTTTTCTCTCGTATGGAAAGAAATAGCTTATCTTAAAGATACAATAAATAACATGTCTGTTTGCTCAAAACAGCCTCCTAAGGAAGCTGCACCTCTACCCCAGAGACCAAGAAAAAAGAGATGGACAACTGTTGGCACAGGAAGGGTAAGAACAGTAGAACAAAGGCATACTTCTAATCCCCTGCCTTTGAAAAACTCTTATGCTGCTATTACTGCTGGCATCTGTGAAGAACAACTGCTAGTACTTCTGACAGTGTAACAGGGAGGTCTGAGTTTCTGGTGTCTGAATCTGCAAACAAGAAATCCAAGGTAAGATCTGCAAATGTAAATTTCTGTAAGACTTTGTTAATAGGCGACTATTTTATGAAATGTACAGATAGATGATGATAAAGGAGATTTGAGAGAGGTTAGATGTCTTCCAGGTTCTACTGCTCACAGAGATTTAAATCGTATTTCAAGAATTGTTAAGGTAGCTAGAAAAGACAGTGAGTTAGATGTTATTGTTCACCTAGGTACAAATGATCTGGCTAGAAATGATGTTGTTGCTGTGCAAAAGGAGTTTTTTAAACTAGGAAGTTGTTTAGATCATGTGGCTGCATCTGTGTCATTTTCTGATGTTTTACCTGTGTATGGACAGGAAGAAGGAAGAATGCAGCGTATTATAGAATTTAACTCTTGGTTAGAGAGGTGGTGCAGGGAGAGAAGATATGGTTTTGTTAGCCATCAAAGCCCTGTTTGGCTTGATAGCAGCTTGTATAAGAAGGATGGTTTGCATCTGGATATTAAAGGGACAGGAGTATTGAGTAAAGAATTTAAAGACTTTATTAGTAGCATTTTAAACTAATGAAGGGGGACAGAGTTAATATACCCATCTGTCCCTCAGGGCATGTCAAGACAGTCAACCAAATTTTAGATTCTTGTTTATTTAAGAAAACCCCCCATTACTTTTAGGAATAAGACTTTGAATAATGTAGGCAGGGGTTGTATTGACCATGCAAAAGGATTTGAGAATTCTAGAAATATTCTACATGCAAAGTGCACTAATGCTCGCAGTTTAGTAAGTAAATTACCTGCACTTACTGCAATAATTATTCAAGATAAATTGGATTTAGTAGCTATAACAGAGACATGGTACAATGACTCTCACAACTGGCAAACAGTCATACCTGGTTACATCTTGTTTAAAAAAATAGAGTAGGAAAAAAGGGGGCAGAGTTGCTCTGTACGTGAAAGACAATATTAAAGTAACTGAAATTGTAGAAAAAAATGACAATGTAGAAAGTGTTTGGGTAACTATAGAAACTGAAGGGAAACAGGTGTTTAGAATAGGAGTAGTATATAGACCACCATTACAGGATGAAGCATCAGACAATTTATTAATTGATGAAACAGCCAAAATTACAATGAAGGGCAATGTTATTGTAGTGGGGGACTTTAATATGCCTGATGTAGACTGGGAAGTACCTGTTGCCAAATCAACTAGAAGTAAATATATCCTGGAATCTTTACAAGGGGAATCTCTTGAGCAACTAGTAAAAGAACCAACACGTAAAGGAACTATATTAGATTTAGTACTTACAAACAGTGATATAGTATCTGAGGTGTCTGTGGGTGAGAACTTAGGCTCTAGTGATCATCAGTCTGTATGGTTTAATATTCAGGCAAAGGTACTGAGCAACCATAGTTAAACAAAAGTATTAGACTTTAGATCTACTGATTTTTCTTACATGGGCAGATACCTAGATGAATCCCTAAAAGGGATGGCACAGATTACAGGAGTACAAGAACAGTGGGAATATTTTAAAAATGCTATTCTAGATGCAACTAAACACTGTATTAGGCTTGTTTGTAAAACTAAAAGAAAAAGAAAACCAATATGGTTTTCAAGAGAAGTGCACATGCAGTTAAGACAAAAAAGACAGTATAAAAAATTCAAACTCACTGGCTCAGAAGAGGATAAAGAAAAATGGAGAACCCATCAAAAGATGACAAAGCAGTTAATCAGAAAGGCTAAAGCTGATACAGAAGAGAAAATAGCACAATAGCACAATCTGTGCAATGGTGACAAAACCTTCTTTAGATATATCAGTGAAAAGAGAAAAACTAACAGAGGGATAGTTAGACTCAAGAATGAGGATAGAGTAGTGGAAGAAGATAAACAAATATCAAACTGTTTAAATGATTACTTTTGTTCAGTCTTTACAACAGATGGTAAAGATAGTGAGATGCTATTAAGGGATGTTACTGTAAATAATGTGAGTAGTGCTTTTCTTTTTACAGAGGAAGAGGTTTCAAGGGCTTTATTAAAAATAAAAGTTAATAAGTCTGTGGGTCCAGATAATATTCATCCAAGGGTTCTAAGAGAACTTCGATCCGTAATAGCTACTCCATTAGCTGATTTATTGCCAATGTGGAAAATTGCCAATGTAGTCCCTCTTCATAAAAAGGGTAGTAGGGAAGATTCTGCTAACTATAGACCAGTCAGTTTTACCTCAATTGCAGGGAAACTAATGGAAACTCTTTTAAAGGAAAGACTTGTATCTTTCATTCAGACAAACAACTTAGAAGACAAAGGACAACATGGTTTCACTGCTGGAAGATCATGCCTGACTAATCTAATTGATTTCTTTGACCATGTAACTAAAATAATAGACCAGGGAGGAGCCATAGATGTTGCATATCTAGACTTTAGCAAAGCATTTGACACTGTCCCACACAACAAGTGATATTGGAAGTGGGCTTAAGGGGAAGGTTTGCTTGTTTGCTGATGATACAAAAATTTGTAACAGGGTAGATGTTCAGGAGGAGTTGATCAAATGAACTGTGATATTAATAAACTAGAGGACTGGTCAAAAAAATGGGATATGAAATTTAATATTATCAAGAGCAAAATTATGCATATAGGATCCAAAAACCCAAAGGCCAATTATAGTCTCAATGGTACATTACTGACTGTAATTAAAGAAGAAAGGGATTTGGGAATTATTATTTCAGATGATTTAAAATTTGGTACACAATGCCGCAGTGCAGCCAGCAAGGCCAGTCAAATGCTTGGTTGAATTGGAAGAGGTTTTAGTAGCAGAAATAGCAAGGTTCTTATGCCACTTTACAGATCATTAGTTAGACTAAATCTGGAATACTGTGTACAGTTCTGGAGACCATATCTTCAGAAAGATAAATAAACTAGAAGCTGTCCAAAGGAGGGCTACTAAAATGGTAGTACATGGTCTAAAATATAAAACGTACAAAGAAAGACTCTATGATCTAAATATGTATAGTTTAGAGGATAGAAGGGAAAGAGGTGACATGACAGAAACCTTCAAATATATGAAGGGACTTAATAAAATAGAAGCTGAAAGCATTTTTCACAAAAAAATAAATGCCAAAACAAGGGGTCACAATCTAAAGTTAGAGGGTAGCAGATTCTAGAGAAATTTAAGGAAGCATTTTTTTACAGAAAGGGTGGTGGGTTCATGGAATGAACTTCCATCTGAGGTGGTAAACACAAAGACTGTAAAGGAATTTAAAAATGCCTGGGACATGCATAAGGCTATACTAAAGAAAAAGTAACTTGTAATATGGGTAGACTTGATGGGCCTTTTTGGTTCTTATCTACCGTCAAATTCTATGTTTCTATGTTTCTATAATATGTCTCACCAATCCTTGTCCGAATAGCTCTAATTTATTGATTGCTGTTAAAGGAATGAGATAAAGTTGTTGTATTCATTTAGTCCAAAAGGTTGGACAGTATTTAGTAGGAAAATCCATCTACTCGCTGCTTGTAATAAAAGCTTTTCTAGATTCCCGCCTCATATACCCATTTTTACTTTCTGGATTCCATAACATTTGAACTTTGATTGTTTGGAATTATGTCTGTTGTAAAAATGACGAGCTACTGAAGTTAATGTTTGCCTGCTTTGAGATCTTTAGCAGCATTTTTTAATATTTCTCAGATGTTCTTGAAGTCTTATCCTTATCTTCCTTGTTGTCATGCCCACATAGGTTTTCTCACAGTTGCATTGTAAGTCATATATGACTCCCTCTGTATGACAGTTGATATATGAGTTGATTTTATGAATTTTTTGTAAGCGGTCGTGGATCTCGTATTTTTTGAGCATAAAACTGCAAGTGCTGCATGTTCCACATTTGAATGAGCCATGTTGGAATGCTCCTACTGTTTTAGATCAATCTAAATGGCTAGGGCTAATAAGATCTTTAAGATTCCGTGCTCTCCTGAAACCTGTTTGAACTTTCTCCCCTACAATTTGTGATATAATAGGGTCAGATCTGAGGATATGCCAATTATTTTGTAAGATGGTAACGATTTGTTGGCTGTTAGGATTATAGGTAGAAATAAACCTGATCAGCTCTTGTCTGGGTTTATTCTTTTTCTTTAGTAAATCTTGTCTTTTAGTGCGTTTCGCTCTAAATTCTGTTTTTTTAATTAGCCTACGGCTGTAACCTCTCGTTATTAATCTTTCAGTGAGTTCTTTAGCCCTAAGTTTGTAGTTTTGTTCTGAAGAGCAATTCTGTCTCATGCATAAAAACTCGCCCGTGGGTAGGGCCTTGATTGTGTTAAGGGCAAGCGCACTAGAGCTATGTAACAAGCTGTTAGTAGATGTCTTTTTCCTATAAACATCCATAATAAGTAAATCATCAGCTCATTTTTATATTTGGAGATTCAAAACATTGATGGTGTTTTGACTTGCTTCATAGGTCAATTTTATGTTGAGTGAGTTTGAATTCAAATGTAACATAAATTCATCCAATTCTGTCTTTGGTGCCCTTCCAAAGGAAGAGGATGTCATCAATATAACATTTCCAGAGTGGGATTTTAACTAGATATTTCGTATTCATGTCTGAGAATATATGTTTGTGCTCCCACCAGCCTAAGAACAGGTTGGCATAGGTGGGAGCACATGCTGTACCCATAACAGTGCCCCTGGTTTTTAAATAAAAACAGTTATTGAATGTGAATAAGTTGTAGTTGTAATACAAAATCATGATGTGAGGGATCTTCCTCGGAGCCCATTGATAAAAACCACTGTAACGCTTGTATTCCTAGATTGAGATTTATACATGTGTAGAAATATTCTACGTCTGCCGTAATATTTAGTTTCATAGGCTTTATATATAAATATCCATTAAAATATTTAACTGCATGCCATTTAAATTACATGAATTTTATAGAATTTAGTGCAAACATGCAAAGGGATTTTTTTCTATTGTGTAAAATAAGATAGGTTAGAATAATGCTATATTTTCGGGCCACATTTTTTATGACAAGAAATCCAAGGCTTTTAAAAAAACTATAAATATATTAAAATCTTTTTTTTTTACTTTAAACAGATGACTCTGGTGGGACTCGAACCCACAACCTTTGAATGTCTACAGTCAACTAGAAGTCTAAGGCACTATCCATTGTGCCACAGAGTCAGACTTTCACAAAGCTGAAAATTTTGTGGAACACAGTAATACACTTTCTATATTTTACATTTCATTAGCTTTATAACAAGTTATACCTTTTGTATAAAATAAAAACACATTTATGCCTTAATCACTTAGCAAGTATTAGAGTCCATCAGTCAAACTGTCCTTCTACAACTTTTTTTTACTAGTACTAATATAGCAAATATAAACAGACTTTTAGTACAAAAGATTGAAAAAAACATTTTAAAGACATAAATTTTATCGTCATTAAAATGTTTTTATTTCTTCTATAGAAAGTCTAATGCACTATCCATTGTGCCACAGAGCCAGACTTTCACAAAGCTGAAAATTTGTGAAACACAGTAATACACTTTCTATATTTTACATTTGATTAGCTTTATTACAAGTTATACCTTTTGTGTAACATAAAAACATATTTATGCCATAATCACTTAGCAAGTATTAGCAAATATAAACAGACTTTTAGTACAAAAGATTGAAAAAAACATTTTAAAGACATACATTTTATTGTCATTAAAATGTTTTTATTTCTTCTATAGAAATGTTCTATCACAAATTGTTTTAAAGCATTAATCAACAAATATAATTATACGATTACTTACATTGTTTTAAAATGTAACACAGGGAATTGCAATCCTTATTTTAAAAAGATGTGAAAAATATTTAAATAGTACATTTTAATGGATTAATCTACATTTTTAATTTTAATGAAATATATACAAATGTAATATTCTCTTTCCAATTTTTGTTACGTTCTTTAATAATTTCCTACATCCAGAAACCAAACTATTGGTTTGAAAAATGTTTATGTTGAAATTGAAATATTAAAGTTTCATTATGAAGAGAAGCTAAATAGTTTACATAGATATAGGATATTATTTATTTTCATAGGCTTTATATATAAATATCCCTAAAAATATTTAACTGCATACCATTTAAATTCCATTAATTTTATAGAATTTAGTGCAAACATGCAAAGTGATTTTTTTTCTATTGTGTAAATTAAGATAGGTTAGCATAATGCTATATTTGTATTTTCGGGCCACATTTTTTTAATGACAAGAAATCCAAGGCTTTTAGAAAGACTATAAATATATTCAAAGCTTTTTTTTTTTTACTTTAAAGGGACAGTCAACCCAAAAATTACTGTAACTTATTTAGATTAGTTAATTAATGATCTTTACAGTAAACTGTAGCCCAATTTTCATCTAAATAAACTTTGGCAGAAAATACACTTACTAGATCTCATCTGACCATTTTGAAATGGCCGCCTGACCCCTCCTTCTCTGATGTCTCCCAAAAGCTCCCACTAGTACAGGATCATTTCCTTTCATCCCTGCATGCTCCTGTGTCTCCCTTCATTCAGTTCAGTGAGATACACGCTGTTACACGCACAGGGCATCACTGAGATCATAAATTTCAAAAGGACGATTAAAAACAAAGAGTTAGCAGCACCACTGCCAGTACATAATCTCTGGGTTTTATTATTATTATAATTATTATACTTTATTTATTGAGCGCCATCATATTCCGCTGCCCTGTCCATGGATACAGTTCATTTAAATAAAACAATAATTTAAAACTTCTAAGAGTAAGAGACAGGACAGAATTTACAAACACATACAGGAGGAATTGAGGGCCCTATTCCCATGGGAACTTACAATCTTGAAGGGTAGGAGATTGAGAAACAGGAGATGTTAATGCAGAGTTAGATGAGGGAAATGTTAGGTAAGAGAAATATTATTGAGTTGGGTGGTAGGCTTCTCAGAACAGAAAAGTCTTCAGAGAGTATTTAAAGGAAGAAAGATTAGGGCAAAGCCTGACAGCACGATGGAGAGTGTTCCAGAGGGTAGGTGCTGCATGACAGAAGTCTTGCAGTCTAGCATGAGAGGAGGTGATAGTCGCAGATGCAAGGAGCAGGTCATAGTTGGATCTTAGTGGGCGGGCTGGAGTATACTTGTTGATTAGAGAGTATAGGTAGAGGGAAGCGGTGTTGGTGAGCGCTTTGTATGCAAGGGTGAGAATTTTGAATTTTATTCTGCTGTGTATGGGGAGCCAATGAAGGGACTCGCAGAGAGGTGCGGCAGATACAGAGCGACGGGAAAGGTGGATCAGCCTGGCAGAGGCATTTAGGATGGATTGAAGGGGGGAGAGGCGGGAAAGAGGAAGGCCAGAAAGTAGGTTATTGCAGTAGTCAAGTGGGGAAATAACAAGGGAGTGGATTATTTGTTTTGTAGTGTTAGCGCACAGAAAAAGTTGAATCTTGGAAATGTTGCGTAGATGGTTGCGGCAGGATGTAGAAAGCGATTGGATATGGTGGATGAAGGATAGATTTGAGTCAAGTGTAGCTCCGAGGCAGCGGACTTGGGGCGATGGTGAAATGGTGATGCCGTCAACAGGGATAGAGAAGTCACAAGTCGATGTAGAGCTTGAGGGGGGTTAAGAAGGAGCTCAGTCTTGGACATGTTAATCTTTAGGTGTTGAGAGGCCATCCAGGAAGAAATACCAGATAAGCAGTCGCTGACATGAGAAAGGACAGAGGGAGAGAGAGCAGGGGTGGAGAGGTAGATCTGGGTGTCATCAGCATAGAGGTGATTTTGGAAGCCATAACTGTTGATGAGTTTACCCAGTGAAGAAGTATAAATGGAGAAGAGTATAGGACCCAGAACAGATCTTTGAGGTACTCCAACAGACAGAGGCATTGGAGAGGAGGAGTCGCTGGCAAATGACACAGAAAAAGACCTGTGAGAAAGATAAGAGTGAATCCAGGAAAGAGCAGTGTCACAGAGGCCAAAAGAGCTAAGGGTCTTAGGAGGAGGGGGTGGTCAACTGTGTCGAAGGCAGCTGAGAGGTCAAGTAAGATGATTATGGAGTAGTGGCCAATATTTTTAGCAGAGAGAAGATCATTAGTAACCTTGGTAAGAGCAGTCTTAGTTGAGTGTTTGGGGCGGAATCCGGATTGCAGGGGATCAAGCAAGGAGTTGGCAGACAGGAAGTGGGTTAGGCAATTGTAAATTAGTTTTTCAATGAGTTTTGATGTTAGTGGAAGCAGTGAATTAGGGTCAAGGGAAGGGTTTTTTGAGTATGGGAGTGACTTTTGCATGTTTTAAAGAAGATGGGAATGAGCCGGTAGAAAGAGATAGGTTGAAGATGTGGGTAAGAGCAGGAGTGAGGGTGGAAGATAGGGAGCGTATTAGATGGGAAGGGATAGGGTTGAGCGGTCAAGAAGTGAGGCGTGAGGAAGATAGTAAGGAGGAAACTTCATTCTCAGTGGCTGGATGGAAGATGCAGAGGGTGGCAGAGGGAGTAACTGGGCCTGTTGATGTAATATTGCAGGTTGGTGTTGGGATGTTGCTCTTGATAGAATGTGTTTTGTTTAAAAAGTAGTTTGCCAGGTCTTGAACACTAAAGACAGATGAGGGGGATGAAGCAGGAGGGTAGAGGAGAGAGTTAAAGATGGAGAAGAGTCGTTTAGGGTTTGAGGAAAGAGTAGATATAAGAGAAGAGAAGTAGGTTTGCTTGGCTAAGTGAAGGGCAGAAGTATATGAACGAAGAATAAACTTATAGTGTATGAAGTCAGGTTCACAGTGAGTTTTCCTCCAGACATGCTCAGCAGTACGGGAGCATTTTTGCAAATAGCGTGTTTGCTGAGAGTGCCAGGGCTGCAACTGACGGCGTGATGTTTTGTGCAGCTGGGGAGGGGCAAGTGTGTCTAGTGCAGAGGAGAGAGTTTTGTTATAGTGGGTTTTTGCAAGATCAGGGCAGGTTAAAGTGGAAGTGTGAGGGAGGAGATCTTGAATATTTTTTGAAAATTGGAGCGGATCCACAGCATGTAGATTTCTACAGCTGTTGGGGTGGGATGGATGAGTGGGTTTAGCTGTTGCATTAATATTATAGGTGACCAGGTAATGGTCTGAAATGGGAAAAGGGCAACAGGTGAGATCAGATATAGAACAGAGGTAGTAAAATACCAGGTTGATGGAGTGTCCATCATGGTGGGTAGGGAATCGGGTGGATTGTGAGAGAGAGGATGTGAGTGAAAGAAGTTTAGAGGCAGCAGGGGCAGATGGGTTGTCAATGGGAATGTTGAAGTCCCCAACAATTGGGGTTGGTATATTTGTAGAGAGAAAGTGAGGAAGCCAGGTGGCAAAGTTGTCAAGGAAATGGAAGGTAGGTCCAGGAGGGCGATATATGACTGCCACTTTGAGGGAGAGGGGTGAGAACAGGTGAATATAGTGGACTTTAAAGGAAGAGAGAAGAGAGATGGGATTGGAGGTAGGTACTGATAAGTGCAGGAGGAGGAGAGCAGGATCCCAACACCACTGCCACGTTTATCACCTGACCTAGGGGTATGGCTAAAGTGAAGACCACCATGTGTGAGAGCAGCAGTGGAAACGGTGTCGGAAGGAGATAGCCATGTTTCGGTAATTGCTAAAAGGGTGAAAGCATTTGAAATAAACAGGTCATGAATGGTTGTAAGTTTGTTGCAGACAGAGCGAGAGTTCCATAGTGCGCAAGTGAAAGGATTGTGTGCGTATGGGATGCATTTGATGGAAATGAGGTTATGTGTGTTGCTTTTATTAAAGTTGCTAAAAGGAGTGCATGATTGGGTAATGATGGGAATTAGGGTGGGCCCAGGATTTAGAGAGATGTCACCTGATTATTATTATTATTATTATTATTATTATTATTATTATTATTATTATCATCAGGTATTTATAAATCACCAGCACATTATGCAGAGCTATACAAGTAATAGTAAAACATTACAAGAATGCATTACAAACACAAACAAACAGGTACAAATATTGGGGTACATTACAGTTGTAGGTGCAATAATGATTTATACAAAAGGAGAGGAATGCCCTAACCTTGAGCACAATCATTAGTAGTTCACTTTAAATACAAAGTGTCCTGCAGATAGAAAGGCTCTCAAGCTTACAATCTAAGGGAGAGGGAATGGACATGAAAGGTAAGGGAAATAAGTCTGATATAAGGCAGGGTAAACTGAGAGTGGGTGAAGTGTGTGTCAAGCAAATGAGGGTTGGGAGAGTGTAACAGAATATGGTAAAGTGTCAGTACAGAGGCTGTGAGTGTGAATTTTTGTCTCTAACCTGGTTTGTTAGCGACAGCTGCACCTAATTGCTGTTCGGAGGTGTTTATATATTAAGGTAAACACCAGGGTGAGAGGTGGAGGGAGGCTTGGGGGGCTTTTGCGTTCAAATTTTCATAGATATTGCTGAAGGTGTGATTTTGAAAGTTGCAGGTAAATTTTCAGAGATATTGCTGAAGGTGTTAGCTGTAACAAAGAGAGTGGTAGGTAAAACTTCCATTTGATAAAGTGAAGGAGTAGGGGGAGGTGTGTCTTTGAAAAGAGTAAAGGGGGCGGGGGTGGGAAGATTGGAATGTACAATAATAAAGGTTAAAACAAATTCCATATTAGACCAACAGATATAATGAAAATAAACAAAACACTCAATGTCTTGATTAGAGATATCAGTCTGAATTACTTTGAAAAGTTGCTTAGAAATTTTTAAAGATAACCTGATGCTAATAGCAGCAAGATGGAAAGTAAGAGTAGGTGAGAATGAGATTTATAGCAGTGGGGGCATTTCTGTGAGGTGGGGCAGTTTAGTGATTTTAAAATAGAAAGTAGTTTATGAGAGCTAAGGTATGGTGAATAAAGGAGAGAGGGGCCTATATAAACTGCATGTGGAGAAGGGTAAGTTATGTGCATGTGAGCATGCCTGTTGAATAGGCATGAGGCTGTTAAAAGGATAAGCATTTCTGTAATCATACCCCATTTTTTTTGTTTTGAATTTTAAAATTTTTGCTTGCCTCATATCTTCCTCAAATCTTGTTCAATTCTTGACTAATTCTTAGTACTGCCACTTAAAGATGTCACTTAGAGAGATGGCAGCTTAGAGATGTTGTTCTCTGCAAATGCTAAACCCAGCAAATGCTATCCCTAAAGATGAACTAAAATTTATAAGGCTTCTGCAGACAGCTGAATTAAATCAATTAACTGAGTGGAAACAGGGAGATGAGTGACACACAGGTGAGACAATTAAGAACTAAAACTAGATCAAAGGGATAGATGCACATAAATCAAAATTGGGTGGGGATTAGTCAATTAATTAAGCTAAACCAGGTGAAAACCAGGAATCCTAACCGCTAGACCATATGGGAAAAGATGGTGCAAGTTTCGGAGAGATCCATCATCCATAAGTAATTGTCAAAAAACACAAAAAAATTCAAAATCAAATTTGTCTGGATTGTTAACCTTAGATTGCAAATATTTGTTGCTTATATGCTCGTCTCTTGGTTTCACTATATCATGGTATTTGGACATGCTCCTCTGCAAGTGTTTGAAGCTGTAGGCTACTATTTATTTTCATTTACGGCAGCTTGGAGTTTAAAAATCATGAATTCTTTTAGTGAAGATCATGCACATTAAGGGTCACGAGACAACATTTCCCCGACACCTCCAGCTGGGCCTTGTTAGCGCAGTAGGTAGCGCGTCAGTCTCATAATCTGAAGGTCGTGAGTTCAAGCCTCACACAAGGCACTTTTCAAAATGATCTTTTGATACAAAACTTGAAAGGGGTGTGACATTTCAAAATCAGTTTGCTTTATTTGGATAGTAAAGTGTTTATTTTGAAATGTAAGCTACTCATTTTCACTTCAACATAGACCCAGGATAAAGAGAAACATTGAAAAATACAAGTTGAAATAAACCTTAGTGCCTGAAATAAACCTGTTCCCTCTAAAGCGGGACATGTTGATGGGCAATATAAATACAAACAGAATTCAGATTAAAGCAAGAGACAGAGTAACACATGAAGGTTGTTTACAATAACATAACTCGGCATTTCCATTTGATATTGGTCTAGTAATATTCATTGTTAATGGTAGACATATTGTACATTTACATTACTTTAGCATTAATTAATCTTGACTACAGAAAAATGAGCTTTGCTTCCCATACCGGGAGTCGAACCCGGGCCGCCTGGGTGAAAACCAGGAATCCTAACCGCTAGACCATATGGGAAAAGATGGTGCAAGTTTCGGAGAGATCCATCATCCATAAGTAATTGTCAAAAAAAACAAAAAAATTCAAAATCAAATTTGTCTGGATTGTTAACCTTAGATTGCAAATATTTGTTGCTTATATGCTCGTCTCTTGGTTTCACTATATCATGGTATTTGGACATGCTCCTCTGCAAGTGTTTGAAGCTGTAGGCTACCT